>NC_079883.1:6900000-7135645 GCF_029227915.1 Hydractinia symbiolongicarpus | reverse complement strand
TTACGCTCATTACTTTAACATTTTTATAAAATCTGTGTTTTTTGGCTACGGGAAAACGGCTGTATCTTCTGATACACAAAAGCTTTTGACTTTTTTTTTTTTTAGTAAGTAGCAGAAGGTTTGGCGAATTCCAACGATGCCAAATTTATTGCCTTACTGAAACATTAAGACCACGAATTTTTAAAAAAACTACAGTTTTACTTAAAAAAATGTACAAAATGTTCGGAACATTTTGTAATGACGCAACTCTATTGGTTAATTAGGGTGTTTCCACGAGCAGTAGGTAATTTTATGGCCTCTTTTTAAAGCTGTCTGAATTCTGTTAACTCAAACGTTGTTTTTGTACTCGTTCTGTACGCAACTATATCAATATGTCTGGACGCGGAAAAGGAGGTAAAGGATTGGGAAAAGGAGGTGCTAAACGTCACCGAAAAATTCTTCGTGATAACATTCAGGGAATCACAAAACCTGCTATTCGGCGTCTTGCTCGACGAGGTGGTGTCAAACGTATCTCTGGCCTTATCTATGAGGAAACCAGAGGTGTACTGAAGGTTTTCTTAGAGAATGTTATTCGTGATGCTGTAACCTACACAGAGCACGCTAAACGCAAGACCGTTACCGCTATGGATGTTGTTTATGCCTTAAAACGTCAAGGAAGAACTCTTTACGGATTCGGAGGTTAAGCGTTGTCATTGCTCAACAAAAACGGCTATTTTTATAGCCACAAATCTTTTAAAACATTACTTTGTGCACGCTTCCAAATTACACAATGTGTAAAGTCTTGTCACAGTTACATTTATTGCTATACGATACTATGTCATATATGACACAAAAAAAATTTAGAAATACTTTGTAGGGTTAATTTGCCTGGGAGTGTTTCCGTGAAAAGCTGGGTTAAGTTAAATGTAAGCAATAACATGGATCAATGTACTTGTCTTTTCTGCAAGTACAGCTAATAATACGTATGAAAAGTGAAGCTAATCCACACACACATGGGGAAGTATTTTAAATGTAGGCTAGTGTTCTTAAGCACATTATTTAGAAGTTTTATTAACTTCGGTTAACTTGTAGTGACGCCAAGTAAATGTTTTTTTAAAGATGTGTGGTCTTAAAAAAGACCGTTTGTGTTTGGTAGACGTTGGTTTACTTGCTGCTTGTGTATTTTGTGACGGCTTTTGTTCCTTCACTGACTGCGTGTTTTGCAAGTTCTCCAGGCAAGAGAAGACGTACTGCGGTTTGAATTTCACGAGAAGAGATGGTCGACTTTTTGTTTTGAAGAGCCAAACGCGAAGCTTCGGAAGCAATGCGCTCAAAGATGTCGTTGACAAATGAGTTCATGATGCTCATAGCTTTGCTTGAAACTCCGACATCTGGGTGAACTTGTTTCAAAACATTGTAGATGTAAATAGCATAACTTTCCTTTCTCTTTCTCTTGCGTTTCTTTTCACCAGTTCCACCAATCTTTCCTCCTTTTTTGCCGGCTCTTTTTTCACCTTTCTTGGCTACTTTAGGTGCCTGTTTTCCTCCTTTAGCTGCTGCGTCAGACATGGTTAAAAATTTTTGCTACTTAACTTGTAAATAAGCATTAAACTGCAAGTCAAAACTTTTTGTTTATAAGTAAAAAAATCGGATCGAATTCGATCCGAAAACGCCGATACGCAATTTAATTGGTTAAAAAAAAAATCTTTTGTTTAATACTTAATTATGATTGGTTAAAAAAACATGATTTCGATCCTATTTTTATGATGAAAAAACGAGTAAAGTTTATTTCGTTAACACTTACGTTAAATATTCGTACGTTTTTGTATTAACTTACAAATCAAATCGCAGTTATGTCTGGACGTGGAAAAGGTGGAAAAGCTAAGGCTAAAGCCAAGACAAGATCCTCAAGAGCTGGACTTCAATTTCCAGTCGGTAGAGTGCATAGATTCCTTCGTAGAGGGCACTATGCTAACCGAATTGGATCTGGAGCACCAGTTTACTTAGCAGCCGTCTTGGAATATTTATCTGCTGAGATATTGGAGTTGGCTGGTAACGCAGCAAGAGACAACAAAAAAGCTAGGATTATTCCAAGACATTTACAATTGGCTGTTCGTAATGATGAAGAATTAAACAAACTTTTGAGCGGTGTAACCATTGCAGCTGGTGGTGTTTTGCCAAACATTCAAGCTGTCTTACTCCCAAAGAAGAACGACAAAGGACAGAAGAAGTAAACCGCTACACTCAGAAAACAACGGCTATTTTTATAGCCACACATCTTTAAAAAAACATTGTTTTTTTCACAAAACTATAACCTTAAAGTCTAATAGATAATCCATGCATACGCCTTGTCCTAAGTAACTCAAAGAAATTAAATAAAAAAATTTGATCACAACGTCAAAATAAATTGCACGTATTTGCACCTACTAATGTCTACGGCCATACCACGATGAACACACCCGTTCTCGTCTGATCACGGAAGTTAAGCATCGTCGGGCCGGGATAGTACTTGGATGGGGGGACCGCCTGGGAACTCCCGGTGTCGTAGGCTTTTCATTTTCATTTGCTGTGATATATTTCTTGTTATAACAATTAAGGAACGTGGCGGTTGTTGAAAGTGTTTCCTATGACATTTTCCTACGACATTTTCAGGTGATAGTACGAGAAAAAAGAGCTTTCAAATGCATACAAACTCGATCTATTGCCGATCATCCAATAACCCTGACGGAATGGCAAATAAAATAAAATTCCGCCGCCTTCCGAGGACTTATATCGCAATCACGTTTCGTAACAGCCAAGCGAGGTTTTACCTTAGCGTTTAAGTCACCACCGACATTTGGCCGCGCAACTTTTCTAAGCTCATTCATTTTGACTTAAGGAGGGGGCGAGCGCGGACGCAGGCCCCCACTACCAGAAATTGTACGGTCGAGTTACTGACGTTTGCAGTAATCGCAGAGGTCAGCCCAAGCGTAGTGCAATGCAAGAGCCTCACTCTGGAAGAAAACCCTCATTGATCAGTCTTTACTTCCCCGTCAGGTAAGTATGAGTTGGAACTGCACCGTAGCATGAGGGTACCCTTCAAAGTTTGTTAATGCTTGTGGCTTGAGTGTGTTATAAACTGCCGTGTCGCGGGGCATAGGCTGTATTCTCCCCCAGTGTACGCGTTTTGTTCCCGCCGTAGACTATGCAGAGTGCCGTCGGAAAGAGGACTGCTATTATTCTTTTATTGCTTATGTGGGCCGCCATCGGTAATAGTGCAACACCAAGGCAACCCGTGGTCACGGCGTGAATGAATCCACCTCCATGACCCAAGGCCAAAAATCAGATTAATATACTGACCATTCAGAGAATGGCCTACCAGATATTAAACTGATAAGAACAGATACTACACTTGATCTTAGCCATTAGGCCGAGAAGCGATAAAGAACAAGCGTTGCCATGATAGGCATCGTCCACACACCGTAACTGCTTGTGGAGCATGTCACGTTACTGTAAAGCTTACAACTGTCACCGCGTACGGATGGACGGCGACATAGTAAAAATCACGGCTGTTGATTTAGCCGTAGGATGGAGAGCGACTGTAGCGAGTGGATGGTAACTTACATGAATGCTAACAAAGGCGACGATACTAAGTGCGTGATATTACTTTCCAATATGTCTGCGTACATTCCGTTTATCAACGCATTACGCCAGAACGTGCGCGCGCGTTACACAGTAGACCATGCAGCCGAAATGCGACAGTGCGACCCTGCCAGGAGTCGAACCTGGAATCCCCTGATTCGTAGTCAGATGCCTTATCCATTGGGCCACAGGGCCATGCTTATGACTTCGCCCCATCGTCATTTTGGCTTGCGCATTCGTTTTACTTACGACAGAATTCTTCGTGTTTGTAGCCATGAAAGAAAGGGACTTCTGTGAGTGAATTTTTTTACTGTGGTCTAATAAAAAAGTCGAAACGCAGTGCCCAATATATGAATTGCTCCTAATAGCCGGAAACAGGCCGTGTCGATGATGTAGGCCGACATACGCAACGCAAACCAAAGAACGCTTTATGAAAATCCTAACACGAGCGCGGAAGAAGCCCAAATTAACAGACTAGATGTAATGCTGAAGACCTCAAACTCCAGCAGCTTCTCTTGCAGACTATTGCGTCGTACTACAAATAAAAATTAACATGCTTTCGCATAGTCGCGGCACCCAAAACGGACATTATACGATGTACAGAAACACACATTTCTGTTTTCGCGCCAAATCAATTCCCGGGAGTGGTACTTTTACGTCCGCATACTTCGCACCGTCTTAAATTATATCTCATTTACACGGTAATGTTTAGTATACTTCTACTGTGATAACAAGCATCGTTTATCGTTGGATTGTTGTAAGAAAACATTAAAAATGAGTGAAGCAGCTTCTCCAAAGAAAATCGCACCCAAGAAGAAACCTGCTGCAAAGAAGACAGCTGATCACCCTAAATATGTGGACATGATCAAGGCTGCTATCGCTACCCTAAAGGAACGCGGTGGTTCATCTCGCCAAGCTATTACAAAATATATTCATGCAAATTACAAAGTTGCTGAAAACTCAGATCATCATCTGAAAATGGCTCTTAAACGAGGAGTAACATCAGGCGATTTGATTCAAACTAAAGGCACTGGTGCTTCTGGATCATTCAAGCTAGGTCAGGTAAAAAAAGAAAAACCTAAGAAAAAGGCCGCAGCAAAAAAGCCAACGGCAAAGAAGCCTACTGCAAAGAAAAGTACACCAAAAAAGAAGCCAGCAAAGAAGAGCACGCCAAAGAAAGCAGCAAAGAAGCCTGCCACAAAGAAAGCCTCGGCTAAGAAACCAGCAGCTAAGAAACCCACAAAGAAGCCTGTTGCTAAAAAACCTGCAGCAAAGAAGGTCAAAAAGACTCCCAAAAAGGCAGCAAAGAAGACCGCAAAAAAATAATTTGTGTGTATCTGGCTATTACATTAACAAACGGCTATTTTTATAGCCACACATTTACAAAAAAACATTATCTTGGTACAAAGTTAAACTTGTTTAAGTCACTTAAACAGTTAAAAAAGAGTAAATTTAAGATTAGATTCCCTAAGTTTAAGTATTTTCGTTTTTAAATTTCTTATTTTCTTGCTTTTACTTTTCTTGCCCTTCATATTTTTAACATTGTCAAACTTTATGTAGCATAAAATTTTTATGTAGCATAAAATTTAAACAGAAAGCAGGACAAAGTTTGATATAAAAAGCTAGCCGTAATATTTTTTATGGATGTGTGGCTATAAAAATAGCCGTTTTTTGTTTGGTAAGATGCTTAGGCACGTTCCCCACGAATTCTTCTTGCCAACTGGATGTCTTTAGGCATGATTGTAACTCGTTTTGCGTGAATGGCACACAAGTTAGTATCCTCGAACAAGCCAACAAGGTACGCTTCAGAAGCCTCTTGCAGAGCCATAACGGCTGTGCTCTGGAATCGCAGATCTGTTTTGAAGTCCTGAGCAATTTCTCGCACAAGACGCTGGAAAGGCAACTTGCGGATCAAGAGCTCGGTTGACTTCTGGTATCTTCTGATTTCTCTGAGAGCAACTGTACCAGGTCTGTAACGATGTGGTTTTTTCACTCCTCCAGTAGCTGGTGCGCTTTTCCTCGCAGCTTTAGTGGCGAGTTGTTTTCGTGGAGCCTTTCCTCCAGTAGATTTACGTGCAGTTTGCTTTGTACGAGCCATATTTTAAGAAGTCGATGTAGTACGGATACACAAGACGGTCTAAAATGCACTATCGCGCCAAAGTTTTATTTCTCATATTGATTGACAGCTAAGTATTGATTGACAGCTAAGGTTCAAAACAAACCATTTGATTGGTGCTAAGAAAGTAATTCTGATTGCTGCATAATGACATTACGCTCATTACTTTAACATTTTTATAAAATCTGTGTTTTTTAGGCTACGGAAAACGGCTGTATCTTCTGATACACAAAAGCTTTGACTTTTTTTTTTTTTAGTAAGTAGCAGAAGGTTTGGCGAATTCCAACGATGCCAAATTTATTGCCTACTGAAACATTAAGACCACGAATTTTTAAAAAAACTACAGTTTTACTTAAAAAAATGTACAAAATGTTCGGAACATTTTGTAATGACGCAACTCTATTGTTAATTAGGGTGTTTCCACGTAGCAGTAGGTAATTTTATGGCCTCTTTTTAAAGCTGTCTGAATTCTGTTAACTCAAACGTTGTTTTGTACTCGTTCTGTACGCAACTATATCAATATGTCTGGACGCGGAAAAGGAGGTAAAGGATTGGGAAAAGGAGTGCTAAACGCACCGAAAAATTCTTCGTGATAACATTCAGGGAATCACAAAACCTGCTATTCGACGTCTTGCTCGACGAGGTGGTGTCAAACGTATCTCTGGCCTTATCTATGAGGAAACCAGAGGTGTACTGAAGGTTTTCTTAGAGAATGTTATTCGTGATGCTGTAACCTACACAGAGCACGCTAACGCAAGACCGTTACCGCTAGGATGTTGTTTATGCCTTAAAACGTCAAGGAAGAACTCTTTACGGATTCGGAGGTTAGCGTTGTCATTGCTCACAAAAACGGCTATATTTTATAGCCACAAATCTTTAAAACATTACTTTGTGCACGCTTCCAAATTACACAATGTGTAAAGTCTTGTCACAGTTACATTTATTGCTATACGATACTAGTCATATATGACACAAAAAAAATTAGAAATACTTTGTAGGGTTAATTTGCCTGAGTGTTCCGTGAAAAGCTGGTTAAGTTAAATGTAAGCAATAACATGGATCAATGTTACTTGTCTTTTCTGCAAGTACAGCTAATAATACGTATGAAAAGTGAAGCTAATCCACACACACACATGGGGAAGTATTTTAAATGTAGCTAGTGTTCTTAAGCACATTATTTAGAAGTTTTATTAACTTCGGTTAACTTGTAGTGACGCCAAGTAAATGTTTTTTTTAAAGATGTGTGGTCTTAAAAAAAGACCGTTTGTGTTTGGTATACGTTGGTTTACTTGCTGCTTGTGTATTTTGTGACGGCTTTTGTTCCTTCACTGACTGCGTGTTTTGCAAGTTCTCCAGGCAAGAGAAGACGTACTGCGGTTTGAATTTCACGAGAAGAGATGTCGACTTTTTGTTTTGAAGAGCCAAACGCGAAGCTTCGGAAGCAATGCGCTCAAAGATGTCGTTGACAATGAGTTCATGATGCTCATAGCTTTGCTTGAAACTCCGACATCTGGGTGAACTTGTTTCAAAACATTGTAGATGTAAATAGCATAACTTTCCTTTCTCTTTCTCTTGCGTTTCTTTTCACCAGTTCCACCAATCTTTCCTCTTTTTTGCGGCTCTTTTTTCACCTTTCTTGGCTACTTTAGGTGCCTGTTTCCTCCTTTAGCTGCTGCGTCAGACATGGTTAAAAATTTTTGCTACTTAACTTGTAAATAAGCATTAAACTGCAAGTCAAAACTTTTTGTTTACTAAGTCAAAAAAATCGGATCGATTCGATCCGAAAACAGCGATACGCAATTTAATTGGTTAAAAAAAAAATCTTTTGTTTAATACTTAATATATGATTGGTTAAAAAAACATGATTTCGATCCTATTTTATGATGAAAAAACGAGTAAAGTTTATTTCGTTAACACTTACGTAAATATTCGTACGTTTTTGTATTAACTTACAAATCAAATCGCATTTATGTCTGGACGTGGAAAAGTGGAAAAGCTAAGGCTAAAGCCAAGACAAGATCCTCAAGAGCTGGACTTCAATTTCCAGTCGGTAGAGTGCATAGATTCCTTCGTAGAGGGCACTATGCTAACCGAATTGATCTGGAGCACCAGTTTACTTAGCAGCCGTCTTGGAATATTTATCTGCTGAGATATTGGAGTTGGCTGGTAACGCAGCAAGAGACAACAAAAAAGCTAGATTATTCCAAGACATTTACAATTGGCTGTTCGTAATGATGAAGAATTAAACAAACTTTTGAGCGGTGTAACCATTGCAGCTGGTGGTGTTTTGCCAAACATTCAAGCTGTCTTACTCCCAAAGAAGAACGACAAAGGACAGAAGAAGTAAACCGCTACACTCAGAAAACAACGCTATTTTTATAGCCACACATCTTTAAAAAAACATTGTTTTTTTCACAAAACTATAACCTTAAAGTCTAATAGATAATCCATGCATACGCCTTGTCCTAAGTAACTCAAAGAAATTAAATAAAAAAATTTGATCACAACGTCAAAATAAATTGCACGTATTTGCCCCTACTAATGTCTACGGCCATTACCACGATGAACACACCCGTTCTCGTCTGATCACGGAAGTTAAGCATCGTCGGGCCGGGATAGTACTTGGATGGGGACCGCCTGGGAACTCCCGGTGTCGTAGGCTTTTCATTTTCATTTGTTGCCTTTTCATTTCAATGGTGCTGTGATATATTTCTTGTTATAAACAATTAAGGAACGTGGCGGTTGTTGAAAGTGTTTCCTATGACATTTTCCTACGACATTTTCAGGTGATAGTACGAGAAAAAAGAGCTTTCAAATGCATACAAACTCGATCTATTGCCGATCATCCAATAACCCTGACGGAATGGCAAATAAAATAAAATTCCGCCGCCTTCCGAGGACTTATATCGCAATCACGTTTCGTAACAGCCAAGCGAGGTTTTACCTTAGCGTTTAAGTCACCACCGACATTTGGCCGCGCAACTTTTCTAAGCTCATTCATTTTGAATTAAGGAGGGGCGAGCGCGGACGCAGGCCCCCACTACCAGAAATTGTACGGTCGAGTTACTGACGTTTGCAGTAATCGCAGAGGTCAGCCCAAGCGTAGTGCAATGCAAGAGCCTCACTCTGGAAGAAAACCCTCATTGATCAGTCTTTACTTCCCCGTCAGGTAAGTATGAGTTGGGAACTGCACCGTAGCATGAGGGTACCCTTCAAAGTTTGTTAATGCTTGTGGCTTGAGTGTGTTATAAACTGCCGTGTCGCGGGGCATAGGCTGTATTCTCCCCCAGTGTACGCGTTTTGTTCCCGCCGTAGACTATGCAGAGTGCCGTCGGAAAGAGGACTGCTATTATTCTTTTATTGCTTATGTGGGCCGCCATCGGTAATAGTGCAACACCAGGCAACCCGTGGTCACGGCGTGAATGAATCCACCTCCATGACCCAAGGCCAAAAATCAGATTAATATACTGACCATTCAGAGAATGCCTACCAGATATTAAACTGATAAGAACAGATACTACACTTGATCTTAGCCATTAGGCCGAGAAGCGATAAAGAACAAGCGTTGCCATGATAGGCATCGTCCACACACCGTAACTGCTTGTGGAGCATGTCACGTTACTGTAAAGCTTACAACTGTCACCGCGTACGGATGGACGGCGACATAGTAAAAATCACGGCTGTTGATTTAGCCGTAGATGGAGAGCGACTGTAGCGAGTGGATGGTAACTTACATGAATGCTAACAAAGGCGACGATACTAAGTGCGTGATATTACTTTCCAATATGACTGCGTACATTCCGTTTATCAACGCATTACGCCAGAACGTGCGCGCGCGTTACACAGTAGACCATGCAGCCGAAATGCGACAGTGCGACCCTGCCAGGAGTCGAACCTGGAATCCCCTGATTCGTAGTCAGATGCCTTATCATTGGGCCACAGGGCGATGCTTATGACTTCGCCCCATCGTTATTTTGGCTTGCGCATTCGTTTTACTTACGACAGAATTCTTCGTGTTTGTAGCCATGAAAGAAAGGGGACTTCTGTGAGTGAATTTTTTTACTGTGGTCTAATAAAAAAGTCGAAACGCAGTGCCCAATATATGAATTGCTCCTAATAGCCGGAAACAGGCCGTGTCGATGATGTAGGCCGACATACGCAACGCAAACCAAAGAACGCTTTATGAAAATCCTAACACGGGCGCGGAAGAAGCCCAAATTAACAGAGTAGATGTAATGCTGAAGACCTCAAACTCCAGCAGCTTCTCTTTCAGACTATTGCGTCGTGCTACAAAATAAAAATTAACATGCTTTCGCATAGGTCGCGGCTCCCAAAACGGACATTATACGATGTACAGAAACACACATTTCTGTTTTCGCGCCAAATCAATTCCCGGAGTGGTACTTTTACGTCCGCATACTTCGCACCGTCTTAAATTATATCTCATTTACACGGTAATGTTTAGTATACTTCTACTGTGATAACAAGCATCGTTTATCGTTGGATTGTTGTAAGAAAACATTAAAAATGAGTGAAGCAGCTTCTCCAAAGAAAATCGCACCCAAGAAGAAACCTGCTGCAAAGAAGACAGCTGATCACCCTAAATATGTGGACATGATCAAGGCTGCTATCGCTACCTAAAGGAACGCGGTGGTTCATCTCGCCAAGCTATTACAAAATATATTCATGCAAATTACAAAGTTGCTGAAAACCTCAGATCATCATCTGAAAATGGCTCTTAAACGAGGAGTAACATCAGGCGATTTGATTCAAACTAAAGGCACTGGTGCTTCTGGATCATTCAAGCTAGGTCAGGTAAAAAAAGAAAAACCTAAGAAAAAGGCCGCAGCAAAAAAGCCAACGGCAAAGAAGCCTACTGCAAAGAAAAGTACACCAAAAAAGAAGCCAGCAAAGAAGAGCACGCCAAGAAAGCAGCAAAGAAGCCTGCCACAAAGAAAGCCTCGGCTAAGAAACCAGCAGCTAAGAAACCCACAAAGAAGCCTGTTGCTAAAAAACCTGCAGCAAAGAAGGTCAAAAAGACTCCCAAAAAGGCAGCAAAGAAGACCGCAAAAAAATAATTTGTGTGTATCTGGCTATTACATTAACAAACGGCTATTTTTATAGCCACACATTTACAAAAAAACATTATCTTGGTACAAAGTTAAACTTGTTTAAGTCACTTAAACAGTTAAAAAAGAGTAATTTTAAGATTAGATTCCCTAAGTTTAAGTATTTTCGTTTTAAATTTCTTATTTTCCTTGCTTTTACTTTTCTGCCCTTCATATTTTTTAACATTGTCAAACTTTATGTAGCATAAAATTTTTATGTAGCATAAAATTTAAACAGAAAGCAGAACAAAGTTTGATATAAAAAGCTAGCCGTAATATTTTTTATGGATGTGTGGCTATAAAAATAGCCGTTTTTTGTTTGGTAAGATGCTTAGGCACGTTCCCCACGAATTCTTCTTGCCAACTGGATGTCTTTAGGCATGATTGTAACTCGTTTTGCGTGAATGGCACACAAGTTAGTATCCTCGAACAAGCCAACAAGGTACGCTTCAGAAGCCTCTTGCAGAGCCATAACGGCTGTGCTCTGGAATCGCAGATCTGTTTTGAAGTCCTGAGCAATTTCTCGCACAAGACGCTGGAAAGGCAACTTGCGGATCAAGAGCTCGGTTGACTTCTGGTATCTTCTGATTTCTCTGAGAGCAACTGTACCAGGTCTGTAACGATGTGGTTTTTTCACTCCTCCAGTAGCTGGTGCGCTTTTCCTCGCAGCTTTAGTGGCGAGTTGTTTTCGTGGAGCCTTTCCTCCAGTAGATTTACGTGCAGTTTGCTTTGTACGAGCCATATTTTAAGAAGTCGATGTAGTACGGATACACAAGACGGTCTAAAATGCACTATCGCGCCAAAGTTTTATTTCTCATATTGATTGACAGCTAAGGTTCAAAACAAACCATTTGATTGGTGCTAAGAAAGTAATTTCTGATTGGCTGCATAATGACATTACGCTCATTACTTTAACATTTTTATAAAATCTGTGTTTTTTGGCTACGGGAAAACGGCTGTATCTTCTGATACACAAAAGCTTTTGACTTTTTTTTTTTTTAGTAAGTAGCAGAAGGTTTGGCGAATTCCAACGATGCCAAATTTATTGCCTTACTGAAACATTAAGACCACGAATTTTTAAAAAAACTACAGTTTTACTTAAAAAAATGTACAAAATGTTCGGAACATTTTGTAATGACGCAACTCTATTGTTAATTAGGGTGTTTCCACGAGCAGTAGGTAATTTTATGGCCTCTTTTTAAAGCTGTCTGAATTCTGTTAACTCAAACGTTGTTTTTGTACTCGTTCTGTACGCAACTATATCAATATGTCTGGACGCGGAAAAGGAGGTAAAGGATTGGGAAAAGGAGTGCTAAACGTCACCGAAAAATTCTTCGTGATAACATTCAGGAATCACAAAACCTGCTATTCGACGTCTTGCTCGACGAGGTGGTGTCAAACGTATCTCTGGCCTTATCTATGAGGAAACCAGAGGTGTACTGAAGGTTTTCTTAGAGAATGTTATTCGTGATGCTGTAACCTACACAGAGCACGCTAAACGCAAGACCGTTACCGCTATGGATGTTGTTTATGCCTTAAAACGTCAAGGAAGAACTCTTTACGGATTCGGAGGTTAAGCGTTGTCATTGCTCAACAAAAACGGCTATTTTTATAGCCACAAATCTTTTAAAACATTACTTTGTGCACGCTTCCAAATTACACAATGTGTAAAGTCTTGTCACAGTTACATTTATTGCTATACGATACTATGTCATATATGACACAAAAAAAATTTAGAAATACTTTGTAGGGTTAATTTGCCTGGGAGTGTTTCCGTGAAAAGCTGGGTTAAGTTAAATGTAAGCAATAACATGGATCAATGTACTTGTCTTTTCTGCAAGTACAGCTAATAATACGTATGAAAAGTGAAGCTAATCCACACACACACATGGGGAAGTATTTTAAATGTAGGCTAGTGTTCTTAAGCACATTATTTAGAAGTTTTATTAACTTCGGTTAACTTGTAGTGACGCCAAGTAAATGTTTTTTTAAAGATGTGTGGTCTTAAAAAAGACCGTTTTTACTTGCTGCTTGTGTATTTTGTGACGGCTTTTGTTCCTTCACTGACTGCGTGTTTTGCAAGTTCTCCAGGCAAGAGAAGACGTACTGCGGTTTGAATTTCACGAGAAGAGATGGTCGACTTTTTGTTTTGAAGAGCCAAACGCGAAGCTTCGGAAGCAATGCGCTCAAAGATGTCGTTGACAAATGAGTTCATGATGCTCATAGCTTTGCTTGAAACTCCGACATCTGGGTGAACTTGTTTCAAAACATTGTAGATGTAAATAGCATAACTTTCCTTTCTCTTTCTCTTGCGTTTCTTTTCACCAGTTCCACCAATCTTTCCTCCTTTTTTGCCGGCTCTTTTTTCACCTTTCTTGGCTACTTTAGGTGCCTGTTTTCCTCCTTTAGCTGCTGCGTCAGACATGGTTAAAAATTTTTGCTACTTAACTTGTAAATAAGCATTAAACTGCAAGTCAAAACTTTTTGTTTATAAGTAAAAAAATCGGATCGAATTCGATCCGAAAACGCCGATACGCAATTTAATTGGTTAAAAAAAAAATCTTTTGTTTAATACTTAATTATGATTGGTTAAAAAAACATGATTTCGATCCTATTTTTATGATGAAAAAACGAGTAAAGTTTATTTCGTTAACACTTACGTTAAATATTCGTACGTTTTTGTATTAACTTACAAATCAAATCGCAGTTATGTCTGGACGTGGAAAAGGTGGAAAAGCTAAGGCTAAAGCCAAGACAAGATCCTCAAGAGCTGGACTTCAATTTCCAGTCGGTAGAGTGCATAGATTCCTTCGTAGAGGGCACTATGCTAACCGAATTGGATCTGGAGCACCAGTTTACTTAGCAGCCGTCTTGGAATATTTATCTGCTGAGATATTGGAGTTGGCTGGTAACGCAGCAAGAGACAACAAAAAAGCTAGGATTATTCCAAGACATTTACAATTGGCTGTTCGTAATGATGAAGAATTAAACAAACTTTTGAGCGGTGTAACCATTGCAGCTGGTGGTGTTTTGCCAAACATTCAAGCTGTCTTACTCCCAAAGAAGAACGACAAAGGACAGAAGAAGTAAACCGCTACACTCAGAAAACAACGGCTATTTTTATAGCCACACATCTTTAAAAAAACATTGTTTTTTTCACAAAACTATAACCTTAAAGTCTAATAGATAATCCATGCATACGCCTTGTCCTAAGTAACTCAAAGAAATTAAATAAAAAAATTTGATCACAACGTCAAAATAAATTGCACGTATTTGCCCCTACTAATGTCTACGGCCATACCACGATGAACACACCCGTTCTCGTCTGATCACGGAAGTTAAGCATCGTCGGGCCGGGATAGTACTTGGATGGGGGACCGCCTGGGAACTCCCGGTGTCGTAGGCTTTTCATTTTCATTTGTTGCCTTTTCATTTCAATGGTGCTGTGATATATTTCTTGTTATAACAATTAAGGAACGTGGTTCTTGTTATAACAATTAAGGAACGTGGCGGTTGTTGAAAGTGTTTCCTATGACATTTTCCTACGACATTTTCAGGTGATAGTACGAGAAAAAAGAGCTTTCAAATGCATACAAACTCGATCTATTGCCGATCATCCAATAACCCTGACGGAATGGCAAATAAAATAAAATTCCGCCGCCTTCCGAGGACTTATATCGCAATCACGTTTCGTAACAGCCAAGCGAGGTTTTACCTTAGCGTTTAAGTCACCACCGACATTTGGCCGCGCAACTTTTCTAAGCTCATTCATTTTGAATTAAGGAGGGGGCGAGCGCGGACGCAGGCCCCCACTACCAGAAATTGTACGGTCGAGTTACTGACGTTTGCAGTAATCGCAGAGGTCAGCCCAAGCGTAGTGCAATGCAAGAGCCTCACTCTGGAAGAAAACCCTCATTGATCAGTCTTTACTTCCCCGTCAGGTAAGTATGAGTTGGAACTGCACCGTAGCATGAGGGTACCCTTCAAAGTTTGTTAATGCTTGTGGCTTGAGTGTGTTATAAACTGCCGTGTCGCGGGGCATAGGCTGTATTCTCCCCCAGTGTACGCGTTTTGTTCCCGCCGTAGACTATGCAGAGTGCCGTCGGAAAGAGGACTGCTATTATTCTTTTATTGCTTATGTGGGCCGCCATCGGTAATAGTGCAACACCAAGGCAACCCGTGGTCACGGCGTGAATGAATCCACCTCCATGACCCAAGGCCAAAAATCAGATTAATATACTGACCATTCAGAGAATGGCCTACCAGATATTAAACTGATAAGAACAGATACTACACTTGATCTTAGCCATTAGGCCGAGAAGCGATAAAGAACAAGCGTTGCCATGATAGGCATCGTCCACACACCGTAACTGCTTGTGGAGCATGTCACGTTACTGTAAAGCTTACAACTGTCACCGCGTACGGATGGACGGCGACATAGTAAAAATCACGGCTGTTGATTTAGCCGTAGGATGGAGAGCGACTGTAGCGAGTGGATGGTAACTTACATGAATGCTAACAAAGGCGACGATACTAAGTGCGTGATATTACTTTCCAATATGACTGCGTACATTCCGTTTATCAACGCATTACGCCAGAACGTGCGCGCGCGTTACACAGTAGACCATGCAGCCGAAATGCGACAGTGCGACCCTGCCAGGAGTCGAACCTGGAATCCCCTGATTCGTAGTCAGATGCCTTATCCATTGGGCCACAGGGCGATGCTTATGACTTCGCCCCATCGTTATTTTGGCTTGCGCATTCGTTTTACTTACGACAGAATTCTTCGTGTTTGTAGCCATGAAAGAAAGGGACTTCTGTGAGTGAATTTTTTTACTGTGGTCTAATAAAAAAGTCGAAACGCAGTGCCCAATATATGAATTGCTCCTAATAGCCGGAAACAGGCCGTGTCGATGATGTAGGCCGACATACGCAACGCAAACCAAAGAACGCTTTATGAAAATCCTAACACGGGCGCGGAAGAAGCCCAAATTAACAGAGTAGATGTAATGCTGAAGACCTCAAACTCCAGCAGCTTCTCTTTCAGACTATTGCGTCGTGCTACAAATAAAAATTAACATGCTTTCGCATAGTCGCGGCTCCCAAAACGGACATTATACGATGTACAGAAACACACATTTCTGTTTTCGCGCCAAATCAATTCCCGGGAGTGGTACTTTTACGTCCGCATACTTCGCACCGTCTTAAATTATATCTCATTTACACGGTAATGTTTAGTATACTTCTACTGTGATAACAAGCATCGTTTATCGTTGGATTGTTGTAAGAAAACATTAAAAATGAGTGAAGCAGCTTCTCCAAAGAAAATCGCACCCAAGAAGAAACCTGCTGCAAAGAAGACAGCTGATCACCCTAAATATGTGGACATGATCAAGGCTGCTATCGCTACCCTAAAGGAACGCGGTGGTTCATCTCGCCAAGCTATTACAAAATATATTCATGCAAATTACAAAGTTGCTGAAAACTCAGATCATCATCTGAAAATGGCTCTTAAACGAGGAGTAACATCAGGCGATTTGATTCAAACTAAAGGCACTGGTGCTTCTGGATCATTCAAGCTAGGTCAGGTAAAAAAAGAAAAACCTAAGAAAAAGGCCGCAGCAAAAAAGCCAACGGCAAAGAAGCCTACTGCAAAGAAAAGTACACCAAAAAAGAAGCCAGCAAAGAAGAGCACGCCAAAGAAAGCAGCAAAGAAGCCTGCCACAAAGAAAGCCTCGGCTAAGAAACCAGCAGCTAAGAAACCCACAAAGAAGCCTGTTGCTAAAAAACCTGCAGCAAAGAAGGTCAAAAAGACTCCCAAAAAGGCAGCAAAGAAGACCGCAAAAAAATAATTTGTGTGTATCTGGCTATTACATTAACAAACGGCTATTTTTATAGCCACACATTTACAAAAAAACATTATCTTGGTACAAAGTTAAACTTGTTTAAGTCACTTAAACAGTTAAAAAAGAGTAATTTTAAGATTAGATTCCCTAAGTTTAAGTATTTTCGTTTTTAAATTTCTTATTTTCTTGCTTTTACTTTTCTTGCCCTTCATATTTTTAACATTGTCAAACTTTATGTAGCATAAAATTTTTATGTAGCATAAAATTTAAACAGAAAGCAGAACAAAGTTTGATATAAAAAGCTAGCCGTAATATTTTTTATGGATGTGTGGCTATAAAAATAGCCGTTTTTTGTTTGGTAAGATGCTTAGGCACGTTCCCCACGAATTCTTCTTGCCAACTGGATGTCTTTAGGCATGATTGTAACTCGTTTTGCGTGAATGGCACACAAGTTAGTATCCTCGAACAAGCCAACAAGGTACGCTTCAGAAGCCTCTTGCAGAGCCATAACGGCTGTGCTCTGGAATCGCAGATCTGTTTTGAAGTCCTGAGCAATTTCTCGCACAAGACGCTGGAAAGGCAACTTGCGGATCAAGAGCTCGGTTGACTTCTGGTATCTTCTGATTTCTCTGAGAGCAACTGTACCAGGTCTGTAACGATGTGGTTTTTTCACTCCTCCAGTAGCTGGTGCGCTTTTCCTCGCAGCTTTAGTGGCGAGTTGTTTTCGTGGAGCCTTTCCTCCAGTAGATTTACGTGCAGTTTGCTTTGTACGAGCCATATTTTAAGAAGTCGATGTAGTACGGATACACAAGACGGTCTAAAATGCACTATCGCGCCAAAGTTTTATTTCTCATATTGATTGACAGCTAAGGTTCAAAACAAACCATTTGATTGGTGCTAAGAAAGTAATTTCTGATTGGCTGCATAATGACATTACGCTCATTACTTTAACATTTTTATAAAATCTGTGTTTTTTGGCTACGGGAAAACGGCTGTATCTTCTGATACACAAAAGCTTTTGACTTTTTTTTTTTTTAGTAAGTAGCAGAAGGTTTGGCGAATTCCAACGATGCCAAATTTATTGCCTTACTGAAACATTAAGACCACGAATTTTTAAAAAAACTACAGTTTTACTTAAAAAAATGTACAAAATGTTCGGAACATTTTGTAATGACGCAACTCTATTGGTTAATTAGGGTGTTTCCACGAGCAGTAGGTAATTTTATGGCCTCTTTTTAAAGCTGTCTGAATTCTGTTAACTCAAACGTTGTTTTTGTACTCGTTCTGTACGCAACTATATCAATATGTCTGGACGCGGAAAAGGAGGTAAAGGATTGGGAAAAGGAGGTGCTAAACGTCACCGAAAAATTCTTCGTGATAACATTCAGGGAATCACAAAACCTGCTATTCGACGTCTTGCTCGACGAGGTGGTGTCAAACGTATCTCTGGCCTTATCTATGAGGAAACCAGAGGTGTACTGAAGGTTTTCTTAGAGAATGTTATTCGTGATGCTGTAACCTACACAGAGCACGCTAAACGCAAGACCGTTACCGCTATGGATGTTGTTTATGCCTTAAAACGTCAAGGAAGAACTCTTTACGGATTCGGAGGTTAAGCGTTGTCATTGCTCAACAAAAACGGCTATTTTTATAGCCACAAATCTTTTAAAACATTACTTTGTGCACGCTTCCAAATTACACAATGTGTAAAGTCTTGTCACAGTTACATTTATTGCTATACGATACTATGTCATATATGACACAAAAAAAATTTAGAAATACTTTGTAGGGTTAATTTGCCTGGGAGTGTTTCCGTGAAAAGCTGGGTTAAGTTAAATGTAAGCAATAACATGGATCAATGTACTTGTCTTTTCTGCAAGTACAGCTAATAATACGTATGAAAAGTGAAGCTAATCCACACACACACATGGGGAAGTATTTTAAATGTAGGCTAGTGTTCTTAAGCACATTATTTAGAAGTTTTATTAACTTCGGTTAACTTGTAGTGACGCCAAGTAAATGTTTTTTTAAAGATGTGTGGTCTTAAAAAAGACCGTTTGTGTTTGGTAGACGTTGGTTTACTTGCTGCTTGTGTATTTTGTGACGGCTTTTGTTCCTTCACTGACTGCGTGTTTTGCAAGTTCTCCAGGCAAGAGAAGACGTACTGCGGTTTGAATTTCACGAGAAGAGATGGTCGACTTTTTGTTTTGAAGAGCCAAACGCGAAGCTTCGGAAGCAATGCGCTCAAAGATGTCGTTGACAAATGAGTTCATGATGCTCATAGCTTTGCTTGAAACTCCGACATCTGGGTGAACTTGTTTCAAAACATTGTAGATGTAAATAGCATAACTTTCCTTTCTCTTTCTCTTGCGTTTCTTTTCACCAGTTCCACCAATCTTTCCTCCTTTTTTGCCGGCTCTTTTTTCACCTTTCTTGGCTACTTTAGGTGCCTGTTTTCCTCCTTTAGCTGCTGCGTCAGACATGGTTAAAAATTTTTGCTACTTAACTTGTAAATAAGCATTAAACTGCAAGTCAAAACTTTTTGTTTATAAGTAAAAAAATCGGATCGAATTCGATCCGAAAACGCCGATACGCAATTTAATTGGTTAAAAAAAAAATCTTTTGTTTAATACTTAATTATGATTGGTTAAAAAAACATGATTTCGATCCTATTTTTATGATGAAAAAACGAGTAAAGTTTATTTCGTTAACACTTACGTTAAATATTCGTACGTTTTTGTATTAACTTACAAATCAAATCGCAGTTATGTCTGGACGTGGAAAAGGTGGAAAAGCTAAGGCTAAAGCCAAGACAAGATCCTCAAGAGCTGGACTTCAATTTCCAGTCGGTAGAGTGCATAGATTCCTTCGTAGAGGGCACTATGCTAACCGAATTGGATCTGGAGCACCAGTTTACTTAGCAGCCGTCTTGGAATATTTATCTGCTGAGATATTGGAGTTGGCTGGTAACGCAGCAAGAGACAACAAAAAAGCTAGGATTATTCCAAGACATTTACAATTGGCTGTTCGTAATGATGAAGAATTAAACAAACTTTTGAGCGGTGTAACCATTGCAGCTGGTGGTGTTTTGCCAAACATTCAAGCTGTCTTACTCCCAAAGAAGAACGACAAAGGACAGAAGAAGTAAACCGCTACACTCAGAAAACAACGGCTATTTTTATAGCCACACATCTTTAAAAAAACATTGTTTTTTTCACAAAACTATAACCTTAAAGTCTAATAGATAATCCATGCATACGCCTTGTCCTAAGTAACTCAAAGAAATTAAATAAAAAAATTTGATCACAACGTCAAAATAAATTGCACGTATTTGCCCCTACTAATGTCTACGGCCATACCACGATGAACACACCCGTTCTCGTCTGATCACGGAAGTTAAGCATCGTCGGGCCGGGATAGTACTTGGATGGGGGACCGCCTGGGAACTCCCGGTGTCGTAGGCTTTTCATTTTCATTTGTTGCCTTTTCATTTCAATGGTGCTGTGATATATTTCTTGTTATAACAATTAAGGAACGTGGCGGTTGTTGAAAGTGTTTCCTATGACATTTTCCTACGACATTTTCAGGTGATAGTACGAGAAAAAAGAGCTTTCAAATGCATACAAACTCGATCTATTGCCGATCATCCAATAACCCTGACGGAATGGCAAATAAAATAAAATTCCGCCGCCTTCCGAGGACTTATATCGCAATCACGTTTCGTAACAGCCAAGCGAGGTTTTACCTTAGCGTTTAAGTCACCACCGACATTTGGCCGCGCAACTTTTCTAAGCTCATTCATTTTGAATTAAGGAGGGGGCGAGCGCGGACGCAGGCCCCCACTACCAGAAATTGTACGGTCGAGTTACTGACGTTTGCAGTAATCGCAGAGGTCAGCCCAAGCGTAGTGCAATGCAAGAGCCTCACTCTGGAAGAAAACCCTCATTGATCAGTCTTTACTTCCCCGTCAGGTAAGTATGAGTTGGAACTGCACCGTAGCATGAGGGTACCCTTCAAAGTTTGTTAATGCTTGTGGCTTGAGTGTGTTATAAACTGCCGTGTCGCGGGGCATAGGCTGTATTCTCCCCCAGTGTACGCGTTTTGTTCCCGCCGTAGACTATGCAGAGTGCCGTCGGAAAGAGGACTGCTATTATTCTTTTATTGCTTATGTGGGCCGCCATCGGTAATAGTGCAACACCAAGGCAACCCGTGGTCACGGCGTGAATGAATCCACCTCCATGACCCAAGGCCAAAAATCAGATTAATATACTGACCATTCAGAGAATGGCCTACCAGATATTAAACTGATAAGAACAGATACTACACTTGATCTTAGCCATTAGGCCGAGAAGCGATAAAGAACAAGCGTTGCCATGATAGGCATCGTCCACACACCGTAACTGCTTGTGGAGCATGTCACGTTACTGTAAAGCTTACAACTGTCACCGCGTACGGATGGACGGCGACATAGTAAAAATCACGGCTGTTGATTTAGCCGTAGGATGGAGAGCGACTGTAGCGAGTGGATGGTAACTTACATGAATGCTAACAAAGGCGACGATACTAAGTGCGTGATATTACTTTCCAATATGACTGCGTACATTCCGTTTATCAACGCATTACGCCAGAACGTGCGCGCGCGTTACACAGTAGACCATGCAGCCGAAATGCGACAGTGCGACCCTGCCAGGAGTCGAACCTGGAATCCCCTGATTCGTAGTCAGATGCCTTATCCATTGGGCCACAGGGCGATGCTTATGACTTCGCCCCATCGTTATTTTGGCTTGCGCATTCGTTTTACTTACGACAGAATTCTTCGTGTTTGTAGCCATGAAAGAAAGGGACTTCTGTGAGTGAATTTTTTTACTGTGGTCTAATAAAAAAGTCGAAACGCAGTGCCCAATATATGAATTGCTCCTAATAGCCGGAAACAGGCCGTGTCGATGATGTAGGCCGACATACGCAACGCAAACCAAAGAACGCTTTATGAAAATCCTAACACGGGCGCGGAAGAAGCCCAAATTAACAGAGTAGATGTAATGCTGAAGACCTCAAACTCCAGCAGCTTCTCTTTCAGACTATTGCGTCGTGCTACAAATAAAAATTAACATGCTTTCGCATAGTCGCGGCTCCCAAAACGGACATTATACGATGTACAGAAACACACATTTCTGTTTTCGCGCCAAATCAATTCCCGGGAGTGGTACTTTTACGTCCGCATACTTCGCACCGTCTTAAATTATATCTCATTTACACGGTAATGTTTAGTATACTTCTACTGTGATAACAAGCATCGTTTATCGTTGGATTGTTGTAAGAAAACATTAAAAATGAGTGAAGCAGCTTCTCCAAAGAAAATCGCACCCAAGAAGAAACCTGCTGCAAAGAAGACAGCTGATCACCCTAAATATGTGGACATGATCAAGGCTGCTATCGCTACCCTAAAGGAACGCGGTGGTTCATCTCGCCAAGCTATTACAAAATATATTCATGCAAATTACAAAGTTGCTGAAAACTCAGATCATCATCTGAAAATGGCTCTTAAACGAGGAGTAACATCAGGCGATTTGATTCAAACTAAAGGCACTGGTGCTTCTGGATCATTCAAGCTAGGTCAGGTAAAAAAAGAAAAACCTAAGAAAAAGGCCGCAGCAAAAAAGCCAACGGCAAAGAAGCCTACTGCAAAGAAAAGTACACCAAAAAAGAAGCCAGCAAAGAAGAGCACGCCAAAGAAAGCAGCAAAGAAGCCTGCCACAAAGAAAGCCTCGGCTAAGAAACCAGCAGCTAAGAAACCCACAAAGAAGCCTGTTGCTAAAAAACCTGCAGCAAAGAAGGTCAAAAAGACTCCCAAAAAGGCAGCAAAGAAGACCGCAAAAAAATAATTTGTGTGTATCTGGCTATTACATTAACAAACGGCTATTTTTATAGCCACACATTTACAAAAAAACATTATCTTGGTACAAAGTTAAACTTGTTTAAGTCACTTAAACAGTTAAAAAAGAGTAATTTTAAGATTAGATTCCCTAAGTTTAAGTATTTTCGTTTTTAAATTTCTTATTTTCTTGCTTTTACTTTTCTTGCCCTTCATATTTTTAACATTGTCAAACTTTATGTAGCATAAAATTTTTATGTAGCATAAAATTTAAACAGAAAGCAGAACAAAGTTTGATATAAAAAGCTAGCCGTAATATTTTTTATGGATGTGTGGCTATAAAAATAGCCGTTTTTTGTTTGGTAAGATGCTTAGGCACGTTCCCCACGAATTCTTCTTGCCAACTGGATGTCTTTAGGCATGATTGTAACTCGTTTTGCGTGAATGGCACACAAGTTAGTATCCTCGAACAAGCCAACAAGGTACGCTTCAGAAGCCTCTTGCAGAGCCATAACGGCTGTGCTCTGGAATCGCAGATCTGTTTTGAAGTCCTGAGCAATTTCTCGCACAAGACGCTGGAAAGGCAACTTGCGGATCAAGAGCTCGGTTGACTTCTGGTATCTTCTGATTTCTCTGAGAGCAACTGTACCAGGTCTGTAACGATGTGGTTTTTTCACTCCTCCAGTAGCTGGTGCGCTTTTCCTCGCAGCTTTAGTGGCGAGTTGTTTTCGTGGAGCCTTTCCTCCAGTAGATTTACGTGCAGTTTGCTTTGTACGAGCCATATTTTAAGAAGTCGATGTAGTACGGATACACAAGACGGTCTAAAATGCACTATCGCGCCAAAGTTTTATTTCTCATATTGATTGACAGCTAAGGTTCAAAACAAACCATTTGATTGGTGCTAAGAAAGTAATTTCTGATTGGCTGCATAATGACATTACGCTCATTACTTTAACATTTTTATAAAATCTGTGTTTTTTGGCTACGGGAAAACGGCTGTATCTTCTGATACACAAAAGCTTTTGACTTTTTTTTTTTTTAGTAAGTAGCAGAAGGTTTGGCGAATTCCAACGATGCCAAATTTATTGCCTTACTGAAACATTAAGACCACGAATTTTTAAAAAAACTACAGTTTTACTTAAAAAAATGTACAAAATGTTCGGAACATTTTGTAATGACGCAACTCTATTGGTTAATTAGGGTGTTTCCACGAGCAGTAGGTAATTTTATGGCCTCTTTTTAAAGCTGTCTGAATTCTGTTAACTCAAACGTTGTTTTTGTACTCGTTCTGTACGCAACTATATCAATATGTCTGGACGCGGAAAAGGAGGTAAAGGATTGGGAAAAGGAGGTGCTAAACGTCACCGAAAAATTCTTCGTGATAACATTCAGGGAATCACAAAACCTGCTATTCGACGTCTTGCTCGACGAGGTGGTGTCAAACGTATCTCTGGCCTTATCTATGAGGAAACCAGAGGTGTACTGAAGGTTTTCTTAGAGAATGTTATTCGTGATGCTGTAACCTACACAGAGCACGCTAAACGCAAGACCGTTACCGCTATGGATGTTGTTTATGCCTTAAAACGTCAAGGAAGAACTCTTTACGGATTCGGAGGTTAAGCGTTGTCATTGCTCAACAAAAACGGCTATTTTTATAGCCACAAATCTTTTAAAACATTACTTTGTGCACGCTTCCAAATTACACAATGTGTAAAGTCTTGTCACAGTTACATTTATTGCTATACGATACTATGTCATATATGACACAAAAAAAATTTAGAAATACTTTGTAGGGTTAATTTGCCTGGGAGTGTTTCCGTGAAAAGCTGGGTTAAGTTAAATGTAAGCAATAACATGGATCAATGTACTTGTCTTTTCTGCAAGTACAGCTAATAATACGTATGAAAAGTGAAGCTAATCCACACACACACATGGGGAAGTATTTTAAATGTAGGCTAGTGTTCTTAAGCACATTATTTAGAAGTTTTATTAACTTCGGTTAACTTGTAGTGACGCCAAGTAAATGTTTTTTTAAAGATGTGTGGTCTTAAAAAAGACCGTTTGTGTTTGGTAGACGTTGGTTTACTTGCTGCTTGTGTATTTTGTGACGGCTTTTGTTCCTTCACTGACTGCGTGTTTTGCAAGTTCTCCAGGCAAGAGAAGACGTACTGCGGTTTGAATTTCACGAGAAGAGATGGTCGACTTTTTGTTTTGAAGAGCCAAACGCGAAGCTTCGGAAGCAATGCGCTCAAAGATGTCGTTGACAAATGAGTTCATGATGCTCATAGCTTTGCTTGAAACTCCGACATCTGGGTGAACTTGTTTCAAAACATTGTAGATGTAAATAGCATAACTTTCCTTTCTCTTTCTCTTGCGTTTCTTTTCACCAGTTCCACCAATCTTTCCTCCTTTTTTGCCGGCTCTTTTTTCACCTTTCTTGGCTACTTTAGGTGCCTGTTTTCCTCCTTTAGCTGCTGCGTCAGACATGGTTAAAAATTTTTGCTACTTAACTTGTAAATAAGCATTAAACTGCAAGTCAAAACTTTTTGTTTATAAGTAAAAAAATCGGATCGAATTCGATCCGAAAACGCCGATACGCAATTTAATTGGTTAAAAAAAAAATCTTTTGTTTAATACTTAATTATGATTGGTTAAAAAAACATGATTTCGATCCTATTTTTATGATGAAAAAACGAGTAAAGTTTATTTCGTTAACACTTACGTTAAATATTCGTACGTTTTTGTATTAACTTACAAATCAAATCGCAGTTATGTCTGGACGTGGAAAAGGTGGAAAAGCTAAGGCTAAAGCCAAGACAAGATCCTCAAGAGCTGGACTTCAATTTCCAGTCGGTAGAGTGCATAGATTCCTTCGTAGAGGGCACTATGCTAACCGAATTGGATCTGGAGCACCAGTTTACTTAGCAGCCGTCTTGGAATATTTATCTGCTGAGATATTGGAGTTGGCTGGTAACGCAGCAAGAGACAACAAAAAAGCTAGGATTATTCCAAGACATTTACAATTGGCTGTTCGTAATGATGAAGAATTAAACAAACTTTTGAGCGGTGTAACCATTGCAGCTGGTGGTGTTTTGCCAAACATTCAAGCTGTCTTACTCCCAAAGAAGAACGACAAAGGACAGAAGAAGTAAACCGCTACACTCAGAAAACAACGGCTATTTTTATAGCCACACATCTTTAAAAAAACATTGTTTTTTTCACAAAACTATAACCTTAAAGTCTAATAGATAATCCATGCATACGCCTTGTCCTAAGTAACTCAAAGAAATTAAATAAAAAAATTTGATCACAACGTCAAAATAAATTGCACGTATTTGCCCCTACTAATGTCTACGGCCATACCACGATGAACACACCCGTTCTCGTCTGATCACGGAAGTTAAGCATCGTCGGGCCGGGATAGTACTTGGATGGGGGACCGCCTGGGAACTCCCGGTGTCGTAGGCTTTTCATTTTCATTTGTTGCCTTTTCATTTCAATGGTGCTGTGATATATTTCTTGTTATAACAATTAAGGAACGTGGCGGTTGTTGAAAGTGTTTCCTATGACATTTTCCTACGACATTTTCAGGTGATAGTACGAGAAAAAAGAGCTTTCAAATGCATACAAACTCGATCTATTGCCGATCATCCAATAACCCTGACGGAATGGCAAATAAAATAAAATTCCGCCGCCTTCCGAGGACTTATATCGCAATCACGTTTCGTAACAGCCAAGCGAGGTTTTACCTTAGCGTTTAAGTCACCACCGACATTTGGCCGCGCAACTTTTCTAAGCTCATTCATTTTGAATTAAGGAGGGGGCGAGCGCGGACGCAGGCCCCCACTACCAGAAATTGTACGGTCGAGTTACTGACGTTTGCAGTAATCGCAGAGGTCAGCCCAAGCGTAGTGCAATGCAAGAGCCTCACTCTGGAAGAAAACCCTCATTGATCAGTCTTTACTTCCCCGTCAGGTAAGTATGAGTTGGAACTGCACCGTAGCATGAGGGTACCCTTCAAAGTTTGTTAATGCTTGTGGCTTGAGTGTGTTATAAACTGCCGTGTCGCGGGGCATAGGCTGTATTCTCCCCCAGTGTACGCGTTTTGTTCCCGCCGTAGACTATGCAGAGTGCCGTCGGAAAGAGGACTGCTATTATTCTTTTATTGCTTATGTGGGCCGCCATCGGTAATAGTGCAACACCAAGGCAACCCGTGGTCACGGCGTGAATGAATCCACCTCCATGACCCAAGGCCAAAAATCAGATTAATATACTGACCATTCAGAGAATGGCCTACCAGATATTAAACTGATAAGAACAGATACTACACTTGATCTTAGCCATTAGGCCGAGAAGCGATAAAGAACAAGCGTTGCCATGATAGGCATCGTCCACACACCGTAACTGCTTGTGGAGCATGTCACGTTACTGTAAAGCTTACAACTGTCACCGCGTACGGATGGACGGCGACATAGTAAAAATCACGGCTGTTGATTTAGCCGTAGGATGGAGAGCGACTGTAGCGAGTGGATGGTAACTTACATGAATGCTAACAAAGGCGACGATACTAAGTGCGTGATATTACTTTCCAATATGACTGCGTACATTCCGTTTATCAACGCATTACGCCAGAACGTGCGCGCGCGTTACACAGTAGACCATGCAGCCGAAATGCGACAGTGCGACCCTGCCAGGAGTCGAACCTGGAATCCCCTGATTCGTAGTCAGATGCCTTATCCATTGGGCCACAGGGCGATGCTTATGACTTCGCCCCATCGTTATTTTGGCTTGCGCATTCGTTTTACTTACGACAGAATTCTTCGTGTTTGTAGCCATGAAAGAAAGGGACTTCTGTGAGTGAATTTTTTTACTGTGGTCTAATAAAAAAGTCGAAACGCAGTGCCCAATATATGAATTGCTCCTAATAGCCGGAAACAGGCCGTGTCGATGATGTAGGCCGACATACGCAACGCAAACCAAAGAACGCTTTATGAAAATCCTAACACGGGCGCGGAAGAAGCCCAAATTAACAGAGTAGATGTAATGCTGAAGACCTCAAACTCCAGCAGCTTCTCTTTCAGACTATTGCGTCGTGCTACAAATAAAAATTAACATGCTTTCGCATAGTCGCGGCTCCCAAAACGGACATTTAACCCTGCAATCACAAGATCCTAAGTCTTAAGTCTAATTTATTTGAAAAGTAAACTTTGAAAAGTTTAATTCTTGGTATCTTTTAATCTTATGAGTTATTCTTTGCTTATGGGTTACTCTAATTTTTTCCGTTGTAGTGTATGGATTAAACGAGGATATATAAGGTTTTCTGTCTTAAGTATTACTTCAAATTA
Source organism: Hydractinia symbiolongicarpus (assembly GCF_029227915.1). NCBI lineage: Eukaryota > Metazoa > Cnidaria > Hydrozoa > Anthoathecata > Hydractiniidae > Hydractinia > Hydractinia symbiolongicarpus. The sequence continues at coordinate 7,107,758 of NC_079883.1, read as the reverse complement.
CTTATTTCATTTATTAAATATTTTTTCGAAGCTAAGATAGATTTCCTTCTTTTGAACTGTTACGTAGGACTAAGGTTCATTGCTTTCACCACACTTGTTCCCAAATTAATTCGCATTTGCTTTCGAATGCCTTTGGAAACTGCAAAAATGTCACGCGAAATCAGAGCAAATTTTTTTTAAGCAAGGTTAAAGCCCGTCCCTCCTAAAATGTTATTAACAAAAAAATACTAATGAACGCATGTTAGTGATACGTACACAATCTTTTCCATTTTTCTAGTCTAACATTCTATTATTTATTCTAATATTCTTAATTCCTCCACTACTTCTCGTAGTTTTCTCCATTTTTCTATTTTCCCCTGAAAATGTTTATGACTGCTCATTGCAAAATTGAAAATCTATTTATTCAAATAAAGCAAATAAAAAATAACAACAAATAACAAAAAAACATTATTTTTGATTATTCGCGAAAGTTCTTCCCGCTAAATTTGTTCAAAAATCCGCGAAACGCGAAAAAGTATATTCCATAAATTTCGCGTTTTTGATACGCGAAAGTTGTTGTTGAATTCCGTTCAAGCATTTTATGAAAAGTTTCACATAAAGAATGTAATTTGTCCCAACAGTCTCAAAAGATTTAAAATTAGCGCCACCACTTGCATTTTTTAAAGCAACTCCGGCATAAAGTTATCTGAGTTTTAATGGCTGTCACATACAATAAAATAATCCTTTTCCGTGCGATCTTTCTTTTCCGTACGATCCTGCCGTCCTTGTAATAATACACCCTTTCAAGACCTTTGTTCCCCCTTGGAATTCATAATTCCAAGGTTGATTTTGTTACAAGTAGGCCATTCTTTATGTGAGTATGGGGCAGTGCATTAAATGAAAGAGACTCGCAACTTCTAAAACAAACAAATAATGTTTGGAAATTGTCCGTTTTATCCTCAAACAGCGACAATTTTACATTATCGTTCATGAGCAAATTAGCACCCTTTACCACTTTGCACCAAAAAAATTTCTTGATTTGGAAAACAGCGTTCAGATGGCTGTGACCATCTGAAGTGTAGGTGCGTGTTACTTAGTTGAAACGAAGTTCTAATTGCTTCCTGTTGCGAAATTTCGCCACTTTTAAGAGGCTGTTTACACGTCCCGACATGAACTCATGCTGGCGTGAAATTACATGCCAACATGAAATTTTTTTGATGCACACAACTCATTTCATGCCGGCATGAGATGAAATTCTGGCTATGCGCTGGCAAAAAAAATGTTTCCTTAATAAACAAACATATATAACAAGCTTTTGCATATTGAAGAAGAACTACTTTGTTCATCACTAACATACTGCCAAGCAGTGAGCGGGATTCGATCCGCGGTCCCCAGAACTATAGCTTTTGATTTGTGTCATTGTGATTGTGTGTTGATTTGTGCTCTTTTCATACCGGTTTGAAACACATTTTGCGTTCACACGGTAATATCATGCTTAAAAAACCCCGACATGAAATCATGGCGGCATGAAATTTCATGTCTGCTTTGACTTGTAAACAGTAATAGGGTTTCCTCAAAATGAACTCATGCCGACAGGAGTTTCATGCTTGCATGAAAAAATGCGTGTAAACAGGGTCAAATATATTATAAACCGGCCGTTTCGGCAGGAGGTTCTACGGCGTGAAATACTGATTTATAGCAAAATTCTCCATGGGGGAGTATTTCCTTTAGTTTTCCAATTGTGCAGAAAGAGTGATCACGTTATTAATAATTATTTATTTTCAACTGGCACAGCAATAGACGAAAGAAAAATATGGAAGTAGAAAAATGAGTGTCATAAAATCTCATTTAAAATTTCATAAAATTGTATCGTTTAACCGGTAGTTCTGTTATCAACACTTCCGTGCTTCACTAGCCTCGATCGTAAAAACGGTGACAAAAAAGAAGCCCATTTTAAAGTTCTACCGGTTAAATGCACATTTCGCAAAAAGTACACAATTCACCGCAACTTTTACTCTCTACTTTCAAAAACAGTAATAATATAACATCTTGATTTACAAGGATCGATTTACAAATTTAGAATAATCAGCCGGGTGTCGAACCCACGATCTTACGCACTGGAAACCTTTATTGTTAACCCTTTATGGTTTCATGCTTTCACTCACAAAAATTCTTTATTTATTTTTTCCCTACTAACCATATTTCCCTTGGAACATTTAAGCAAAAAAGTGAGCAAAACCATGCCAACTGAATTAACCTTTTAACATCTATTCAGAACTACTGCCAAAAATCCGTCTTAAGCTAAGTATTGAAGATTCACTGTTATTAGCTGAATTTACATCGCTACTTGGAAGTTCGTCGTTATCACTATCTGAAAAAGAATCTTCGCTAATTCGTTTTATCAACGAGTCAAACAAAGCTAACATTTTGGGATCTTCATCTGTTTTTTGTGCATCATAATTATGAGTCATTTCACCACTTTCTGATAAAAACCTTAAATATTCCTGGTTAGTATACATTCGTCTTTTAACAAAACGTTCGTCACCAGTGGTGTCACCCCGCCAACAGTTATTTTTAAATGGACTCCAAATCTAAAGAAAAATGTGAAAATAAATTTGCCTGTTGTTGCACGCTTATGACAGTTCTCAAACAGTTTGTTCTAAACATAATATGGCATTATATAAGTAACAAGCTATAGTGTATTTGTTACATTTTGGGCGCAGATACTAATGAATATACACAGGTTCCAAACCCAGCTTCAAATGTAACTTTACTCCGCCATCTTAGGCTTTCTTTTCATCTATATATTACGTCATACATATATCCTCAAAATGCCGTCAGCCGACATCCATAAATACTATACAAGCAAACAATTATTCGCAACAAACTTCGCCACACTGCGCGTCACTCACGACGCTAACAACAATACGGCTTTCCCTAACTCTATGACGTAATCTTTACGTCGAATTCAAAATGAAGCCCGTATGTATTTTCTGAAGTTGAACTTGTTTACAGGCAACAAAAAGAAAAAAAATGTTTTGCTTCACTTCATAAACAAGTGATATCTGGAGGACATTCTATGTATTGCTGTGTTCCAGAATGTGGGAGTTCTTTCTACGATGAAAAGGAAGAAAATAAGACAAGAATTCGATTACTTTCCTTCCTTGTTAAGAAAATGTGTGAACTGAGTATGCAGAAAAATGATAGAAGTGCGAACTTTTTCTTTATGCTGAATATGCGTGCACACGTTCAGAATTATTAATAGAAGTCGGGGTTAAAAGAGAAAGTACGATGGCCCCTATGGCTCACTTCTCTTCAAAATCAAAATCACTTCTCTTCTATATAACGAAACACTTCTCTTCAGTATTTTGACACTTCTCTTCTGCACTTAACACTTCTCTGCATGTGGCTCTTTACAACTTGAATTCCAAAATCTGGTCCGCAATATTGGTCCGTAGTATTAACCTTTTGTGAGGTTTATTACACGGGACCAGTCCCCTCGCCATGTGACATATTTTTTCAACAAGAATAAGGTCTGATGATGGTACTGAAAACTGTATTTTAGAAGCTGTTGAGATTGCATTAAGATCTCAGCATAATGACGAATATGCTGGCACTGGCAGTTTTATTGTTGGTACATTAACAGCTAATCAAAGAATCGAATCTTTTTGGTCACAACTTTCAAAAGACAGAGCAAGTTGGTGGAGGTTATTTTTTAGAGAACTTGCAGACTTAGGATTTTTAGATGCTGGTGATGCACTCATTGCTGAATGTGTACGCTACTGCTTTATGGATTTGATCAGAAAGAACCTTAATGAATTTGCGATTCGTTGGAATCAACATCTGTTAGCACCAAGCAAAGGTGCTACTGCTCCCCGTGGAAGGCCTGATACATTGTACTTTGTTCGAGAATTATATGGTTGCGAGTCTTTTAAAAAAACTTTACATCTTAATGAGCTAGACGAATTTAGCCAACTATCTGTACCAGATCACGATAATGAGCCTGAATTTATTGAATTTGCGGAAACAGTGGAGGGTTTCTCCAAACTTAAGCCAGATACAGCTCATGAAGCTATTGATTAGTATATCGCCTTGATTTGTGCAGTCAAAAGATATATGTAATACAACACCTGTAACAATGTAAAATGCTTGGATTTTAGAAATATATATCTTGTTGTTTGAAAACCACGAGTTCTTTTCCCAACAAACATCACAATGTTTATTGCTGCAAAAAAAATATCTTGGTTTTTGTAAACCACGAGTTCTGTTCCTAACAGACATCACAATCAATGTTTATTCCCGGATAAAGTAGGGTCAATTGTAAGCCGCAAAACGTTCTAGTTTCGCCGAATTATAAAAGTTCAAAGTTAGTGGAAACTAGATAAAAAAAGCAATCTCGTATTACGCTTCTGGGACCGTATAAGAATATAGCTTGAAATTTCGCAAAGTTTTTCCCGCGAAAAATCTAATTTTGTAGAAACGATAATATGCCCCCGTAAGAATTTATGCAAACTTTACTGGGTACAAAACTTCCTATGCGCAGAACCCGGGGTGTGCCATTTGTTCATAAACAAGATCTGGATAAATTCATATATTAAGGACCAGATTCAGTCTGGGAAATTTTCGAGCTTATGGAAGAGAAGTGTTTCGCACTTGGAAGAGAAGTGTTTCGCACTTGGAAGAGAAGTGTTTCGAACGGAAGAGAACTTTGGGTATCAAAGTAGAGAAGTTTCTTATACAGAAGAGAAGTGTTGTTATACAGAAGAGAAGTGTTTTGACTAAGAAGAGAAGTGTTTTTATTTAGAAGAGAAGTGAGCCATAGGGGCCATCGTAAGAAAGCTACTATGGCTCACTTCTCTTCTTAATAAAACTTCTTAATAAAAACACTTCTCTTCTTTCCTCCGAAACTTCTCATCCATTCGAAACACTTCTATTCCAATAACTCATAAAATTCTCAGACCCAATTCTGGTCCGGAATATTGATTGAGCTGGATTTTAATAACTCGAGTTTTTGAATAAATGACAACTCTTGTCCCCAGGCAATTTTGCCTTTTCGAAATATAATGGGTGACGGCGAAAATCCCTGGCGACAAGGATTAATAAATAACATACCGGCAATGAAAAAGATCAAGTGTTCTTTGTAATTATTAACTCTCCAAAAATTCAGTGTGGTGCATATACTGCATATACTTTAGATAAAAATATATTGTGGTATTCCTTTTGAGGCATTTTTTTATATATAAAACTAAATTTTAACCAGGCTGGTCAGTATTCTTATTTTTCTATTGTTCTAAACAAAAAACTATTGTTTTAACCTGAAATCCCAGCCTGATATTCTTATAAAAGACATTCATTATAATAAAGAAAAAGCATGTGATTTGCTTGGTGGACACTACCATGATTTTGAGGACTCTGGCAGTCATTTAATTTGCCATTTATTGCGTCTATTGATAAATAAAATTACAGCTACTGACCTGAACTGATTTGTGATAATATATTATTCATGCACATGCTTCGGGATCTGCTACAATAAGCTGTTCATAAATTGAGCACGTGTTCGCCAAGTATAGTTCTTGCGAAATGTAAAAAAAATATACAGACCATGGGTGTAAAATTGCGGACCAGATTTTCAAGTTTAGTTGTGAAGAGAAAGTTTAGGCCACATGCAGAGAAGTGTTAAGTGCAGAAAAGAAGTGTCAGAAAACAGAAGAAAACTGTTTGAATTACAGAAGTGTTATTAAAAAGCAGGAGCGTAGCCAGAAAAAAATTAACCTTGGTCGAACCATTGACCCGCAGGATCGCAGGTGCGATAATAACCATCTGGGGGTTTGGGGGGCGTTGTGAGCCCCCCCCAACGGGTCCAGGGCAGAGCCCTGGAAGCCAACGCCTTTTTACGCCCTTTAAGCACTGAAACGCCATAAAACCGACTCTCTGACATACGCGATAGACGTTAAGTATTGATCGAAAAAGGGGAATAAATGACAACATAAAATACATCAAATCTTTATCACATCATTATTACCGTTATTAAAGCAATAATTAAAATGTTCATTCTTCTTTTTTCATATTTAGCACCAAAATAAAGTTTTCTGCAGATTGGAGGTCATTAAAAAATAACCAAATCAAAATCTTTTTTCTTCATAAATATAATAAAAAATTCAAAAATATATATAAAATAAAATGCCTTCATACAAATCATTGAAAACCCTCGTGTTAATAATACGTTCCACACATCGTGTTACAAACATTAAAATTATGGGCATAGTTGGGATTATTAGTTAAGTGAGGAACATTGTTGCATAAAAATTTACGTTTGATTCGATTCATCATGTTTCAGAAATAATGTACAAAGCATGAATTACAGACAACTAATTTAAGCAATGAGAAGAACAAGGATATGTATAAAGCTAATCTGTTTTGCTTTAAAATGTTAGCATGACAACTATTAATTTTAACAAATACATTGCCAGCATCGTCATGACATTGACCTTATCAATTCTGTATATATATCAAGAGAAAGTTCATAAGGTTTTTAAAATGACCTTTGAAAAAGACAAACCTGAGAGCCTTCACTACAATGAATAAACCCTTAGACGTCCTCTCGGAAGTTACAATGGGAAGAATAATTGTAATCAGAGGTGTAGAGCTTGTCGTAGTGAGTGCCTACATTATATTTCCCAATACCGTTAAAAAAACCTGTGGGGAATGAACCTACCAATGCTGTGCAGATAAAACTTGTTTAGGTTTAATAGGTTTCGAATTAGAAATACCTTTGACGAAAAAGATTAAAAGTTAAAGGTTTGCTTTTTACAAATGGAAGAAGTCTTGTCATTAGTGCTAGAAGTACCACATTGATTAACTAACGTTTGGGCTAATGCAAAAGGAACAACTTCGAGATGATACACACGTTTCCTTTTCTTTTTCTTTAACTTTGTTATCATAACGCATGACAACCTAGCTTAAAATAATGAGCAGGACGCTTTAACGTAGCCTTACTCAAACTTAAAGAAACTTAAGGGATTAGGTTTAAATTGCCCAGAATGTTTGTCATTATCTCAAAATAAAATAGATACTGGTTGTAAATTTTTATTTGAAGGCAGATGAGGAAAAATCTTCTGATTTAAAACCGTCTTGAATCATAGCTGACCACAATCGTGATAAAAAGTTAAAATATTTCCCTTAAACTGTTATAAAGGCTTATAAGAATAGCTTTATTCTGTATAGCTACAAGATCTGCTGTCTACACAGAGTTACAGAAGAGGATGAATAGCTAGCTAACTGAAAACTTGAAAGTGCTTTCTACACAGGAAAACAAATTTGAATATTTACATACAGATACAAAAATTGGATGGTTCGAGTATAGATAATTTTTATGAAGCTCTATACAAGTTATAAAGCTAAATACGGATCCAAGTTTGACAGCAACATCGTGCTTTCTTCACCTTCACAACTTCGCTAGCCTTGTTTTTTTTTTGTTTTGTTTTTTGACTTTCTTGCGTATGTTCTATAGCCATATATGGATCGAATTTTTAACCTCTCTGCGAAATTTACTAGCCAATGGGATGCGTCCAAAATGACCACAAATGGAAGACACAAGACCGTACATAGGTATAATTTTCGCAGGTAATCCTGCGAAAAAGACTATCTGCGAAACAAAGTAGAGATTCAACACCTCAGCCTGCAAAAGAAAGTGGATACTGCTAAATCCTGCGAAAACGACGTGCAAGCGCGAAACTTGTGTGCGCCGCCCGGGAAAAGATCTATGCCGGGATGCACAATTGGTGCGCCCATCCATGTGTTGGCGGTGGCGGTGGAAAAAACGACGTGTTGAAATGAAAAAAGTAGGTCAGTCGATCGCAGAGCCTGACTGACGCTGGCTACGCCCCTGAAAAGGAAGAGAAGTGAGCCCTGGGGGCCATCGTAGAAAGCTTCATAAACACAGCGTAGGCTAAGTAGCACAGTAGAAAAAAATAAAACAGAATAATTTTCACATGTCCAGATATCTTAGATAATTTCCTTTGTTATTTTTAAAAACGATGATTACATTATTGTTAGGACAATTATCTACTATCTACATCAGTTGGCTTCAAATTTTTCGTCATCTCAGATCTGATATTTTCAAATATTTTCATGGAATATAAAATATGTCATTCGAAAGAGAATTTTTTTTTGATATGTCATGAATTGTTTGTAAAAAACCTACAAAAATTGTTTCCTTCACAGTAACCTTAATGCCAGAATCAACTGTTTCTGGTTTTTATAGTATTTAAAACACCACAAATGAAAAAGACATTATTATTCTCAGCCACATTATTCTCAACCTTAACCTCACTGACAGTTGTATGACGACCATGATAACCCGAATATTTGAACAATAGAGGCGGAAGAAAAATGTACAAACAGTGAAATATTGAGCTCAGAAAAATTAATTGAACAAAAATTAAATTTATGCAATGTGTCGTTCGTGTGCACATGCGTGTTAAAAGTGATTTTTGTACCTGAATTTGTTCTTTAGGTCTAAATAAGTATAAATAAATTGAAATCCGATCCGGTCCTTGCGCCAAAATTAGGTATAGTAAAAGTTAACATAGTCAATTGAGTGAGAAAAAAAAAAAAAATATATATATATATATATATACTGACAAATCTGTATCAAGAAAAGGCTAAGATAAAACAGATAAATAAATTAATAATCAGAACAACTTAAAAGTCTGGCTGTTGCCCTATCAAAAAAATATTTTTTCGCTAAGTTTGTAAATTTGTTATAGTTTTCCACTTGCCGAAGTTGAAATGGAAGGTCGTTGAAGTGGAGGGCAGCAGTGTGGGCAAAAGTACCCTCAATATTGTTTGTCTTAATTAAATTTGTTCTTATAGTATTCGTTCGTAACGATCGTTCGGTTACAGGGAAAAAAGATAGTTTCAGGTAACTTGGCCAACTTTCTTTGTTGAACAGAGCTTTGTGTGCAAGTTTTACAAAAGAAAGAGATATTTTTTCTTCCACTGGAAGCCATTGTAATGTTAGCACGTCATGATCACTGCAACGACGACGGCAAACGAAACTTGCCGAAGATCCTTGCAGCTTTTGTAATCGTTTCGAAAGATATTTTGGTAAATTACCGAAGATGGTATTACAGTAATATATCTTTGTCAAGATTAAGCTCTGTGCTAGTGATTTTCGAATAATAAAATCGGCTGCACGTTTAAATTGCTGTAAAGATCGTAAAACAGCATAACCACTTTTAATAATTGCGTTCACATGTAAATTCCATGTCAAATGTTCGCTAAAATGCACTCCAAGTATTTTAAATGCATTAACACGACCAATAGATTTATCATCATTTACCAAGGTGACATTATAATCAAACAAATTATGCTTTCGCGACATTTGACTCGTTGAAAACAGCATAAGTTTTGTTTTACTGACATTAAGACATCTTTTATCTTGTCTACTTTAACATGCCGTTGTAGTGTTGTATCGTCGGCATATTGAAGATAAGTACTTGGTCCATTGTTGCTTAGCAAAGTAACATAAAGATTAAAAAGAACAGGACCGAGTATGCTACCTTGAGGTACTCCAAATTTCACCAACAATTTCTGCGATACTTTATCGTCAACCTGCACAAACTGGTATCTGTTACTGAGATAATCATCAATTAGTCTAATAAAATGTTTCGAGAAACCTAATTGGTGAAGATGACCGATCAAGGTAGGATAGTCAACAGTGTCAAATGCTTTAGAAAAGTCTGCAAATATAGAAAGCGTGATTTCACCCTTCTTCATGGCATGTAAAATATCATCTTTTAGTTTTAACAAAATGGTAGTCGTAGAGTGTCCTTTTCTATATCCAGATTGTGTTGAACAGTAGACTGAGCTTTTTTCGATGAAGGTCGTGATTTGCATCAATATAATGCTCTCAAATACTTTGGACAGAACTGGTAGGACACTTATTGGACGGTAGTCAGCTAGATTAGAAGGATTTGTTAGTTTAGGGATCGGACAAATACGACTAATTTTCCATTGCTCTGGAAAGGTGGAATTATCAATACAGCAGTTAATAATATGCGTTAACGGCGAGGCGATATAGTCAGCAACATATTTTATATACCTTGCGGGAATATTATCAAATCCCGTTGAACAGTCAAGTCGTAACGATCTAATTGCATTTATAACATCTTCGAAAGTAGCATGTGTTAATTGAAAAGAGTTAGGTTTATCAGTAAAACTGTTTATCTGAGAAGTTGTTGTCCCTGGAAGGTGTTCGTTTATTCCAGTTGTTCTTGTAGCAGTACTATTGAAGAATTCGTTAACGGCATCAGGATTTACATTGACATTTTTCGGATTTGGGTGGAGGATTTTGTTAATGACTTTCCACACATCTTTTGTGCTTTTATTTTTAAGAGAAAGAGCATATATTTGTGAAAAGACGGGGGTAAATTACATCAAGCTTAAATTGATGGAATTAGCAAGCACACTTCAGATAGCTGATCAACTTCAGGATCCTCGATTTTTAATTCGAATAAACAATATCCCAAAATGTAGCAGTTTATGAAATGATTAAAGTAAATTTGAAAATCCGAATAAAGTCTTCCATAAAAATATTATTTAATTAGGAGCCAGAGGGATAAAAAACAGCAAGCATTATCTTTGTACAACTTTATGGTTATGTAAGAAGCATTTCTCTTATTTGTTCGATCATTTCATAAATGGAATTGGGCGCTGCACTTATTTTCTTTTGATAACATGGTAAAGTAACTATGCAAACCGCACTCTTCTGTACCTTGCAACAATGAGTGAACTGCAATCGAAAAACACCGAGACCTGGAGGTACCATAAATAGAATTTTACCATCAGTAAAGATACAAAACCTTTTACAAGTAGTGGTTCCCATCACGCGTTAGAACAAAAAAAATAAAGTTATGAAAGCAACTAGTGGTGTAAAAGGACTAACGCAAAACCCATTTCGTTTACAACGACGTTGTCTTACTGCTCCAATTTTGAATGCTGAAAAATTATGCAGCAAAAATAACATAGCAACCCAAAATCAACCTTGTCATTACTTAGTCATTACCAACTCACTGGAACTACAACCTTCATAATTTCTAACAAGGTCAACAAGCTGATGAATACGATGATACATTTGATGTGAGTTTCAACCCAGTGATACTGTCATTAACATTATATCAAAAACTGTATTACCAACTGATATTGCCACAAAACTATTACAACATTCAAAAATTGGCGATGAGCTATCAGTTTTATTGAAAGAATAATTTCATTCAAGGGTGTCTCAGAAGTATTTCTATATTTGCCAGGCTTCTTTGAAAATTGCAGAGTTTGGAAATCCTACTCACTTTCTGCCATCTTATTTTAAAAGAACATTTTCGACACAATAAAAACTTACGTCTAGATCTAGCCACAAGTCTACACAAAATTAAAGCAGCTACAATCCCGGTCAAAATACATTGGCAGTAAGCTACAAAAAGTGCAGTATAATCCTTTCCTCTCCCTTCTCCCCCACTATCAATGTTTGGAAAGGTGTGAGCACAACTTTTGAACATTGATACTGGGGAGAAGGGGGCTTTGTACTTATCTTGCTCTTGCTACACGTGTAAAAAGGGTTTACTGCCATTATTTTTGACCGGGATTGTAGTTTAATGGGGCGACAAGTGATATTTTTTAAAAAATAATTTTTTGAGGAAACAATTTCAGAAATGGTCTATTTTTATAAAATATTAAATTTCCACCCGTCGTCATTATTTTTATTTTTCCACTGTTTAATTTACTTCCATTTCTTAAACAATAGGCCTATTTTTTCAAGCGCGATAGATTATAACCAAAATAAATAAAGAATAATGAACAGCCTGGTCAGATATTTAGCATGCACACAATCGGGCGTCTGTTTTTGGCATTTGTTTAGGCATCTGTTTTAGTCGTACGTTCAAAGAGTTGCTTTTAGGCGTTAGTGTCAGGTGTCTGTGGCATTGGTTTGTTGTTTTTGAGATTGCTAGATTGGGCGCTAGGTTTTTACGTATTTTGCATAACCGCCCTGCATTTATTAAATGAACTTACTGTTATGTTATTTTTGAAATAAACATAAAAATGACCAGCGATGTTATAAATACTAGAGGATAAAAGAAAAAGCCAGAGAAAAACAAATCAAACAAGGAGGAAGACAAGAAAAAAAATAGGAAAAGATCAGATAACATAGGAAACCCCAAAACAAGTTAATAAGAATTACGTATAGTTTGAGCTACAGCAGTTATCTATTTATTCACCACATCATAGATACAAAGCAACAATATCATAAATACAAAGACGCTAAGACCACATAAAGTTCGCACATTTTTTTTCCTATATATACTTCGGTTTATTCATATCCATTTTCAATTTATACAACGTTTTTGAATTTTTTAAATTTCTTATCTATGGCACCACCCTCAAATAAGAATCAAAATACCAGATTCGATGAAAAAAAAGAAAATTTGATGGTGGTGTTTGGAAAAACTGCTTTTTCTTTTTTTCTTTTTACACTTTTTACGAAAATAATAAAAATATTGCTGTTGTTGAATGATAGGCATTTTATACAAGTTGACATTTGTATATTGATGAAAAAATGATTAGATAAGTTTTGTTCACAATTACCAGTCTGGTACTACATGTGTGCAATTATAAAAAACACCATATCGATTTTGTAATAGATAATCGTGACTGTCCTATAATTGTTGTAATTTGTGTAACTTTACATATTGTTTATATTGTAAAAAAGATAAAACGATTTAAATAAAAATAGAAACTTTGCCAATTCTGACGGACAACTACTAGAGGACGTTAAGGGGGTTGGTATCTCGGTGGTATCGGTAGTGATGGCTTGCCCTCCCCCTTCCACGCCACCAACTTGTTCTCAATCGTCCGCTAGGACTATCGGGCGGTTTAGCTTTTTTAATTTATCTAGAATCAGAATGAACCCTTCTTTGTTTTTTTAAAAAAAATAACGATTACAATATCGTTTATCTTCAACCAATTTTTTCAGTAAATAAATGTAACATACCAATGAGGTGAGCGCAACTGTGATGTTATTTAATCCTGTTTAAATAGTCAAATATAGTATATATTTCCAACACCAGTTCTGTATTTTAGATGATAGTTTTCTCCAATACCAATATGGACGACTAAAACACATGACTAAAACATGACTAATGCCTTAAACGGATGACAGTTCACTAGAACGCCCAAACGAACGTCAGATTGCACGAAGGCGTAAATCAAACGCATTAAACGCACAACCGAACGCAAAGATTCTGACCTGAATCCCCCTCATAGATTTACTTCTTCTATATTTTCACGTTGGCTGGTATAAAGGTGGAAAGCTGCGAAATTAAGGACTTTAATGCAATGTCAATAACCTGGATGTTATTTTAAAAACACTTTACGCGCTCAAAGTTTTAAATTGTCTACTGTCAGACACGGAGGGCATGTTGTTGCACCACAAGCAATAATATTATTACATAGATTTAATTGTCATTTCCGTAGTCTGTTATGGCAGAATCGTTATTTTGCACACAAGTCCTAAATTTAAAATCCCGAATTTTACTGCATCTAAAAAAAGCTGATATAAGCGAATACATAACCAGACAGTACTTATAATGCTTTCAACTCACATATTTTTTATGAAAAAAATTGCATGGGTTTTGATTCGCTCATAAATTCACAGGCAGAGGAAATTTCATGAATTACACCGTGATGCAATGGTCTACTGTGGAAAGATTTTTATCAGCCTCCATTTTTGTATTTTATTATTGTATTATTAAATAGACTAGTCGTTAGCCATCCACAGGAATCCGCCCGTTGCATAGTTTAAATATTTCCACTCTCACCAAGACCTGTTTTTGGGTGATACAAAGTTTGGCAACATATAAATTAATCTAACCTTTATTACTTTTTCCACACCAGCTGATACAATCAAATTATTGTACTGGTTGTACCTCACCTGGTTCACCACTGAACGATGACCATGCAATGTTAAATGAACTATAACAAAATCGTAGAGCAAAGTGCAATTACCATTAAACTTTATTTAAAAAAACAACTAGAAAAAAAATAAAACCCCAAATATACGTAAGGTTTCAAAGAGAAGTTGAAAATGGGAGTTATCGGTAAAATTTACAAAAATTAAGTAAAGTTTACTTTTGTCATCGGACAACGTTAATATCAATTTTGAAAAATTTTGGGAGTATTAATTTTTGGAATTGTCCTGCTGGGACGTACTCTCAGAATTGACTGGCGTCACACCCGAAGATAACACATAATATGGTCACAACCCCCCTCCCCCCTCCTTTCTAAGCTACGATTCTAGGTGGACAAAATGAGGAAACCCCAGTAAACTTAAAAAAACATTTTAAGTTGTGGTCACAGATCTAATAAATATAAGAACCTAGTTATATTAACAGTTGTTAATATAACTATCAAAATTATGGAGTATATGAAAGACAGATAAATAACTTATGTGATAACTAAAATGAGAATTGGTTAGCATATATTACAATCCACATAGCATATCCGACCTTTACATTGCAAAAACCGCACCACACTTTGTGCGCCACCTACAACACTCACAGAACCTAGCAAAGCGTAACAGATCCCCACAGTTAAAATGTCCAAATTCCTATCCAACATACTATATTAGCAGTTCCGAACCCCTTGAACTAGCTGATATACTAAGGATCATCAGCAGTGACTCATCTCTTTCATTCACTTAAACCTTCAGTGGAGTATCTGACTAAAAAAGTTACTAGGGTTAAGCAAAATGTTTTAGATACGTGATGAAGGCCATACATTTTATTGACGACTTTGCGGACCTTTTTCAACTTGGCATCTTGCTAAAACATCCTATGTAATAGGTTCTGGGTAGACTTATGAAGTCAGCAATTTTTGAAATAGCTTGACCGATAGAGGATTTCAGTTACCATTGACGAATAAAATAAATATATTTGACGGTATATTGCTAATTTTGTATGGTATTCGCAGAATGATGCTTGACTGCCGTCATGCATCCTTTTTACTTTCGCTGGGCGCCGTAAAGAAGAATAAATAGAATAGAATAAAATAAAATAAAATTTAGTTCAGATAAAAAAGAAATAATGTAATGAGATCATTGGGAAATGACATAATTTGGCTTGAACGATATTTCCGTCAAATCTAATCTGAATTTTTCCCTAGGACAAATATATCTCCTTAGCAACACCTTAGTAATTACCTGATTACGAACATACACATAATAATTATATAAACAATACTGCGTCTCAAAACAGTCATGCATGCATGCCAGCAGTTTATAGAATTTACAAAAATCAAATTCTTTTACTAAAGTTTCCTTTACTGCTTAGGTAATTTAGATAACTAAACACTTTGTACGTTTAATACTTGGCCAATACTTTGTGGCCTCATTGCATTTTTTAGCTAAATTTATATTAAACATATTTTGTACAATCTTTACAAGGATCACTTGGAAGATAGTGAGGAAGAGAATGAAAGCATGTCAAATAAACATCGTTTGCCTTGCCAAGTAACGTATTTTGTTCCTAACACCCTACATGAACATATTTATGATGAAAATATTGTCATTGATTTAGGTGAGAAAAAAATCAATACTGATAATTTCTGATGAGCATTGTAAAAAACTGTACCAACTTATGTGTTTCCAACAGGTAAATCCGGATATAACACGAAAAGGAAAGTACATATTTTTCTGACCAAGTACTTCAACCAAAGGCTGTTAAATTAAAGACAGAATTTTGCCTCTGATACTGACTATATATTTTTTGCTCATGCGGTAACTCAAGATGTTAATTTGAATAGTCGCATAAATATCGCTATACGAAAGATTAAAGCTAATGGCCTTCAAAGAGCCAAATCGTTTATAGCAAGTGATGATGCTTTCACATTTATAAAGAAGTTAAAAACAACTTCTGCATATTTAAAGTGATTTCTTTTTGAAGTTTTGTCCATAGTAAAACGGCTATGACTTCCACGTTTTTTAAGACTCTATCTGGCCTAGGTGTAAGATGGAATGAACACGCAAAGGAAATGATATTACCTGAAGAAGAAATTAATATCAACAAACCAGGATTATTAAAGGGGAACTAAACACAAAAATTATTTTTGATATATTGTCACAAATGGATGGTATATTTTGAGAAATAAAGAAGTGCACCTTAATTATGTCTCTTTTTATCTCAATAATTTCTTTGCCTTTTTTTCAACGGGCTGCGTAAAACCAAGAAGACTGGATCTAGTAACAAAAATGATATTGCAAAGTGCAGCACTCTGCAAATCGCAATAGGATTCATTTTAAATTATATTTTATCAACACAAACAAAAATAATTATGATTTAAATTGTTTGTTGTGCGATAGTAAATATTTCCAGAGTTTTTCTCACTACTGTCGCAACACCAACAAAACTCTAGGGAAACTTTTCGTAGGCAAACTTATGAACGCATACTTGCATATCAAATGAGAAACAATTCAGAGGTAATAAAAACAATTTTTTCCACTCGAAAAGAAGTAAATCACCGAAACTGGATTTCAAAACTTTATTTTGCATTCATAAAATCCAGAAGAACTTTGTCTTACCATCATATCCCTCTGGAAAAAGTCGTCAGTAAAGTGATGTAAAACCCCAGAATCTTTTCGTAAGGTTTCTTTTGATCGCTTGCAACCATTTTTTACGTAGTAGTTTTATTCGTTTTTTAAAAGTTATCTTATTAAGACTGAACTCTTTGTCACACGAGGGAGCAAATTACAACCAAAAGCTGAACAACTTGCCATATTTAGCATATATAATATATAGCATATATAGCGTGTATAAGATAACTTTTATTAGAATTATCATCAATTGCAAAAATTCGTAGCTCAAACAAACCAGCCACTACATAAAGTTGCACTTTTCTGCACGTAATCTTTTTTTATGGAATTTGTAGCCATACTTTAAGCCTATAAAGTTTGTATTTATGCCACTTCGAAGTTACATGAAATAGTAAGACTACTTGAATTTGCTTTCTTATGGTAGTAATAACAATATATCAAAACATTATTTTTGTGTTTAGTTCTTCCTTACCAGTACGCCAGTTCTTTTAGCAAAACATTTTCAATACAGAGTTGAAACAGTTTTTTAAAACCATGAGAATGAAAATTACAAAGTGCACGCACAATGATAAACTCGACCAGTTAAGTCTTAAAATTTAAATTCTAGAGATTTTGCTCCTCTAAAGAATATGCTCATATAAAAGAACACAATTCTTCCTTTTTCCAAGGAGATAATTGTCACAAAAATTAAACAAACAAACAGACATAGAGAGTAGGACAGGACTTCTGTAAAGGGTACAAGGGTTTCGACTCATATTCCTGAACCAAGGTACCCAAAATGTTGTCAACAAACCGTTAGGTGAAGTAAACTAATCTGCCGTCATGCAAGTCTTTATTTTTTTGCAGTAATATTTCTTAAGCCCCAGTCACATTTATAACAAAAACGAGTGATGTTCCTTAAACAAATTTTAGTTACTAGAGTTTAGCAATTAAGTTTTGGGCTTTGCTCTATAGAATCGAGGAACATGAGCTGTTCGATTAGATTGCCAAAAGAATTTATAGTGTGAACCTTTTCAGTCAGCAATTTTCAACGCCTCTTTTAGAAACAATGAGAACATATATATGCCAAAAATGTGTGCACAAATAAATATATTACAAAGCTAATATAAAGCTACTTGAAAATAAATTCATTTCTATTAATACATCTAAAATATTGAAAAAGGATGTGAAATTTTGATTTTAATTCTTCCTCATTGTGTTAGAACCAAAAAGCTCACATACCTTTATTTTCTTTAGAGGAAATCTTCCAAATGAATACATCAAAGTTGTCAGAACCAGCTATTACATACTATAACAAAAATAAAAGTATAGCACTAATACTAGCATGGTGATTACAGTTCCCTGCAATGGAAGACAACTTTACTATGATAAATTATGTTTTCATTCGCTGCATTAGCAAATAACAAGCTTCCATAAAACATTGGTTTTCATTAATTCTAAAAGATACACAATAAAACTTAAATCTTAAATAAAATTAAAACAAAATTTATAACATATCATCCAACATCAAAGATCACAATAACTTTTGAGTGCATCTTTAAAACATCAATAACATTGATATATTTAAATAATTTTTTTTGAAAGTACTTAATGGCATAGTGTTTGAGATTTTCAATGGTATAAAAAGAATCACCATTTACTTTTCTAAACTGAGCAGATTTGATCAAAAATATTCTTGCAACGAAAAATAAAATGGATCAAATGTCAGTAAATGTTTTTGCCTTTTACTCGGCTTCTGTAGATCCATTATTGTAATATGTAAATAACTCTGAACCTTTATGAGCAATATGAATGTAAGAAAAAATACAAAGCTAATATAAAATGCTAATAAATAATTATTGACTGGTACTGTCTATTCATTGCCTGGGCTATAGGCTAGTTTTTGCATGATATATTGTACTGATTAAAACAATAGCAATAACTAGCAAAGACACAGCATTGCATCCTTAATGTGGTACTACAAAATGAATCCACCATTTTTAGTGTGTTATTTCCTTTCCGAAAAAATAAGTTCTCTCAAGACATACCCACATATATATAAATGACGATTAAAGTATTCCTTCTGTTAAACCATAGTGGTGATGTTGTCATGATTCAGCATCCCCGGGCATATTCTTGAATATTCAATAACTTGAAAATGCAATAACTTAAGTACAAAATTTGTTATGGGGTGCTTTTAGACCAATGTAAATAAATTAGCAAAAAAATAGTTTCTATACTTCCTGCATTTCAGAAGTTAGGATTTTAGGGGAGGTCCATGCAACTTTTCAGAGAAAATAATTTTTTTGATCAAATAACAAAAAAATTAGTGTAATTTATTACCAATATTAGGACCAACAATGAGTATGTTTATTATTTTTTATTGACAATATATTTCGGATAAAAATTATCCATCATCAGGTCTAAAAGCAAATAAATAATGTTAAAAACAGTTAAAAACAAGTATAAAATTATTCAACATATCATACATAAACTACACCTCACACTACAACAAATCAAATTTACAAGAAAATCTAAAAACAAAACGAGTTTAGAAGAGAGTAAGGTAATTAAATTTTTATTACCAATGCTCTGCTTCTATATTCGTCTTTTGTATTTAAAACCGGTTTGATGTAATTGATCATTAACGCCTCAAGAGTCATTAAATGATAAACGTTCCGTGTTGATGAACATAAAATTGATACATTTTCCATTGTTAAAAGATTATTGCAATCGTCGAAATGCTTTCCCACCGGACCAGTTCTTTTATGTTCCTTAAGTCGTTTGATTAAATGCCGGCTCGTCTGTCCGACATAGCACGAGTTGCATCGTGGACATTCTATTTTGTATACCAAACAACTTTTGAAACATTTTTCAATTACAGGTTTCAATGGAGGCAGAGAACTTTTCAACTTTTTCAATGTGAAAATAATTTTACACGGAATATTCAACTTTCTCATAGAAGTTTCAAATTTCTCCGAAACTCGCCCACGATATTGAATGAAAATCATCTTCTCTTCAGACTCTTCTTTCTCGTTTTCTTCATCAGGATTCTCGTTATCATTATTTTCCATAATCTTAGATATCGTACTTTTAATTATCGGGTCATAGAAAGCTTTCGGATATTGATTTTTCTCAAGAACAGTTTTACCTTTTTCTAGACTTTGGTGAAAATTCGACCATGTGCTACACGCTCGATGTATTCGATGAACTAGGCCGGATACGACTGACCGTTTATATTTCCGTGGTGCCAGTGAATGAAAGTTCATCGTCAGGCCTGTATCGGTAGCTTTCGTGTACCATGTCGATGATAAATTGTTATTTGAACGAATAATTAACATATCCAGAAAAGGTATAGACGTATTCTTCCCTTCTTTTTCAATGGTAAATTTGAGTGACGGATGCAGGTCGTTAATTTGTAGAAGTTTTCCGTCAATTCTATTACGTTCTATGTTTCTCAAAACATCATCCATATACCTTGAATACAGTACAGCATCGTCTTTAAGGATAGAGTCAAACTTGCTTAGCCAACCATTAGCGAGAAGTGGAGCTGGTGGGCTGCCCATAGCTAAGCCATCGATTTGCCTGTAATAACCATCGTGTGATAATAAAACTACGTCACGACTGCACAAAGAGACTAAGGTTTTAAAGGTTTCTTTATCTACCGGAGGCTGTTCGTATTTACCAGAAAATAAAAGCTCGGTGCAATCATTTATGGCTTCATCAAGCGGAACGTTTGTATACAAAGACTTTATATCAAAACTAACTAGTTCTTCGTTCGTATTAAGTTGAATTTGAGATAACAGATCAGAAATTTCCTTTGTTGAGGAATTGATATTGCACTCCTTTACAACAGATAACCATTTTGAAACTTGATTACCAATTTTATAGTAGGCTGAGCCAGGCATGGAAAGTACTGGTCGAACTGGTGTATCTTTCTTATGTACCTTCGCTAGGCCATATAGACGTGGCGGTTGGCTTCCTACTGGTTTCATCTTATCGTACAATGCGTCCGAGATTTTATTATCTTCTTTCAACAACTTTAACATGGATAAAACTCTTTCTTCTTCTTTAAGCATTGGGTGCTTCTCATTCTTCCTTCTCCCGACGAGTTTTTCAAATTGAGGTAAATCGGTGATTTCACTCATTTTATTATTGTACGTTTCTACTTTCATGATGCAAATTCCGATGCCCTTATCGAAAGGTAGCGCAACGAGGTTATTCTCTTTAAGGTATCTATTCGTCAATTGCAAATTTCTGGATCCTTTTTGTTTACTGCATCTTTTGATATATGCTAGTGTTTTAATATTCATATCAGTAATGACATCTTCTTCCACCTTTTGTCCTCTGCAAAATCTAATCAGATCATCAAGCTCTGTAAGAACGTCATTCTTATTAAACTTTCCAAGTACAGCATTTCTCGGACCCAGGGCTAACGTGTCCAAAACGTATTTTGGCGGATTTTTGTCTAACTGGTAACAGATCACAGTGTTATCAACGTTAAATAACGGTTTATCTTGTTCACTTGATAGTCTAGTGAGTTTATCATTTAATTTGTCAGTATGTTCTTTTTCATGTAGTCTGTTATGAATTCTTATATGAAGTATAAGTGATGGTAAAAGCTTTATGTTGATTTTCTGTTTTAAAGCGTTTCTAGATTTCGTCAGTTTCTCGTTAACAGATTGTTGTTCACCTTTAGCTTTAAACAATTCCTTTCTCAAGAGTCGTAGTTGAAAGTCTTCTACTATTCTATCGTCGAAACAACCATTTTCTGGTATTCGAAACTTCAGAAACTTTGGGATAATATTCGCTCTTAAACAATTCTCTAGAAAACTGATACGCAGGCTGTGACTTATTCTCTTTCGTTGAAATTTACGGTAGTCAAGAAAATATTTCCACCAGCCATTTCGTTTCAATTCCAATACAAATAACGAATAAGATAAAAACATTGTGGCTTCACGATAAAATACCAATATTAGGACCAACAATGAGTATGTTTATTATTTTTTATTGACAATATATTTCGGATAAAAATTATCAGGACAGACGAGCCGGCATTTAATCAAACGACTTAAGGAACATAAAAGAACTGGTCCGGTGGGAAAGCATTTCGACGATTGCAATAATCTTTTAACAATGGAAAATGTATCAATTTTATGTTCATCAACACGGAACGTTTATCATTTAATGACTCTTGAGGCGTTAATGATCAATTACATCAAACCGGTTTTAAATACAAAAGACGAATATAGAAGCAGAGCATTGGTAATAAAAATTTAATTACCTTACTCTCTTCTAAACTCGTTTTGTTTTTAGATTTTCTTGTAAATTTGATTTGTTGTAGTGTGAGGTGTAGTTTATGTATGATATGTTGAATAATTTTATACTTGTTTTTAACTGTTTTTAACATTATTTATTTGCTTTTAGACCTGATGATGGATAATTTTTATCCGAAATATATTGTCAATAAAAAATAATAAACATACTCATTGTTGGTCCTAATATTGGTATTTTATCGTGAAGCCACAATGTTTTTATCTTATTCGTTATTTGTATTGGAATTGAAACGAAATGGCTGGTGGAAATATTTTCTTGACTACCGTAAATTTCAACGAAAGAGAATAAGTCACAGCCTGCGTATCAGTTTTCTAGAGAATTGTTTAAGAGCGAATATTATCCCAAAGTTTCTGAAGTTTCGAATACCAGAAAATGGTTGTTTCGACGATAGAATAGTAGAAGACTTTCAACTACGACTCTTGAGAAAGGAATTGTTTAAAGCTAAAGGTGAACAACAATCTGTTAACGAGAAACTGACGAAATCTAGAAACGCTTTAAAACAGAAAATCAACATAAAGCTTTTACCATCACTTATACTTCATATAAGAATTCATAACAGACTACATGAAAAAGAACATACTGACAAATTAAATGATAAACTCACTAGACTATCAAGTGAACAAGATAAACCGTTATTTAACGTTGATAACACTGTGATCTGTTACCAGTTAGACAAAAATCCGCCAAAATACGTTTTGGACACGTTAGCCCTGGGTCCGAGAAATGCTGTACTTGGAAAGTTTAATAAGAATGACGTTCTTACAGAGCTTGATGATCTGATTAGATTTTGCAGAGGACAAAAGGTGGAAGAAGATGTCATTACTGATATGAATATTAAAACACTAGCATATATCAAAAGATGCAGTAAACAAAAAAGATCCAGAAATTTGCAATTGACGAATAGATACCTTAAAGAGAATAACCTCGTTGCGCTACCTTTCGATAAGGGCATCGGAATTTGCATCATGAAAGTAGAAACGTACAATAATAAAATGAGTGAAATCACCGATTTACCTCAATTTGAAAAACTCGTCGGGAGAAGGAAGAATGAGAAGCACCCAATGCTTAAAGAAGAAGAAAGAGTTTTATCCATGTTAAAGTTGTTGAAAGAAGATAATAAAATCTCGGACGCATTGTACGATAAGATGAAACCAGTAGGAAGCCAACCGCCACGTCTATATGGCCTAGCGAAGGTACATAAGAAAGATACACCAGTTCGACCAGTACTTTCCATGCCTGGCTCAGCCTACTATAAAATTGGTAATCAAGTTTCAAAATGGTTATCTGTTGTAAAGGAGTGCAATATCAATTCCTCAACAAAGGAAATTTCTGATCTGTTATCTCAAATTCAACTTAATACGAACGAAGAACTAGTTAGTTTTGATATAAAGTCTTTGTATACAAACGTTCCGCTTGATGAAGCCATAAATGATTGCACCGAGCTTTTATTTTCTGGTAAATACGAACAGCCTCCGGTAGATAAAGAAACCTTTAAAACCTTAGTCTCTTTGTGCAGTCGTGACGTAGTTTTATTATCACACGATGGTTATTACAGGCAAATCGATGGCTTAGCTATGGGCAGCCCACCAGCTCCACTTCTCGCTAATGGTTGGCTAAGCAAGTTTGACTCTATCCTTAAAGACGATGCTGTACTGTATTCAAGGTATATGGATGATGTTTTGAGAAACATAGAACGTAATAGAATTGACGGAAAACTTCTACAAATTAACGACCTGCATCCGTCACTCAAATTTACCATTGAAAAAGAAGGGAAGAATACGTCTATACCTTTTCTGGATATGTTAATTATTCGTTCAAATAACAATTTATCATCGACATGGTACACGAAAGCTACCGATACAGGCCTGACGATGAACTTTCATTCACTGGCACCACGGAAATATAAACGGTCAGTCGTATCCGGCCTAGTTCATCGAATACATCGAGCGTGTAGCACATGGTCGAATTTTCACCAAAGTCTAGAAAAAGGTAAAACTGTTCTTGAGAAAAATCAATATCCGAAAGCTTTCTATGACCCGATAATTAAAAGTACGATATCTAAGATTATGGAAAATAATGATAACGAGAATCCTGATGAAGAAAACGAGAAAGAAGAGTCTGAAGAGAAGATGATTTTCATTCAATATCGTGGGCGAGTTTCGGAGAAATTTGAAACTTCTATGAGAAAGTTGAATATTCCGTGTAAAATTATTTTCACATTGAAAAAGTTGAAAAGTTCTCTGCCTCCATTGAAACCTGTAATTGAAAAATGTTTCAAAAGTTGTTTGGTATACAAAATAGAATGTCCACGATGCAACTCGTGCTATGTCGGACAGACGAGCCGGCATTTAATCAAACGACTTAAGGAACATAAAAGAACTGGTCCGGTGGGAAAGCATTTCGACGATTGCAATAATCTTTTAACAATGGAAAATGTATCAATTTTATGTTCATCAACACGGAACGTTTATCATTTAATGACTCTTGAGGCGTTAATGATCAATTACATCAAACCGGTTTTAAATACAAAAGACGAATATAGAAGCAGAGCATTGGTAATAAAAATTTAATTACCTTACTCTCTTCTAAACTCGTTTTGTTTTTAGATTTTCTTGTAAATTTGATTTGTTGTAGTGTGAGGTGTAGTTTATGTATGATATGTTGAATAATTTTATACTTGTTTTTAACTGTTTTTAACATTATTTATTTGCTTTTAGACCTGATGATGGATAATTTTTATCCGAAATATATTGTCAATAAAAAATAATAAACATACTCATTGTTGGTCCTAATATTGGTATTTTATCGTGAAGCCACAATGTTTTTATCTTATTCGTAATTTATTACCATTGACTTTTTAGCTGTTCGATGGCCATTTTTAAGTACAAATCATTGGCAAAAACAACTATTGTATTATTTATATTAAATAAGACATACGATCATATCTTATGATCATAAACTTGTCTGTAGAAACATTTATCGGAAAACAAAAAAAAATGGCTTAGATTTAACGAATGAGAACTAAGTTGTCCCTACGGATCAGCAAACTAACCTTTAAATACAAAATACAAATTATTAACCGTAGAGGCGAATATAGAAAAGTTCTCCACGGTAGGCAGATTTTTGCAGTAAACTATGAGCTCTAAAACTGCACCACGAGTTTTAGCGGTTTTTCAGTACAAAAAGATGCCAAAACGTTTGGATCGTTTCCGTGTGCTTCAAATCACGGTAACAATGGATGGTTTCCCTAGACTCCACAAATTTCCAGGATTGGCACGTAAATAGATATACTTTTGAAAGCAAAGCCTTTAAAGGACAACCCTAAAATGGAAAAAAATTCTACAACAAGATTTGAAAATAACCCTAAGCTTGCAACATGAAAGATTTTTATCAAATGTGTTAACTAAACGAGACCGAGATATAATTGTCCCAGATATGGTAAAATGACAAGTATGGTTGTGACAACTGTTTTATCTTGAAAAACCAGTTCTCAATAAAAACATTGCATCAATGTTTTTGTTTTCATTTCTGTAAAATTGACTTGATCCTACAGAGAAGTTCATGATCATACGATATGATCGCATAATATTATTTGTATAAATTTTACAATAGTTGTTTATACCAATAATTTAAAATTGAAAAAATAGCCGTTGAACAGCTGAAAAGTTCTTAATCAATTAAATTAGATCAAAACAAAAAGAGTTGTGTTCTTTTACATGGTTATAGAAATTCTACACACTCATTCCCAATTCAAAGAAATAAGTATATTTTTTAGCAAAACAATCTCTAAAAAAAATTCAAACCAAATAAGCTTGTTATTATGTTTTAAGCCAAATGTTTAAGCTTGAAAATGCAAATTTTTATATCCCATAACAAGATATAAGTAGGATTATTGCATGGACACAATTATAACACATGCAATAATCTGCTTGGACAATATTAGTTATCATGCTTTTTACAATTTTAATTCAAGAAAAGACTGCAAATTGTTTTTGGCTTTGATTGGAAAAGAAACTACTAGTTATGTCAATATACTCAATAGTCTACCGACTCACTTTTAGGATAATGCATTAGCAAAGCACACATAAGTGGCTTGTTGCTAGGTTAGCTGTACGTTCACCATTAACCATAATAGAAAGTTATGGTAACCAAACATAAAAAGTAATAAATGTGTTAGCTAGATTTCCAATGTTCATGTCAATGTTTAAAATTAGGTTAGCAATGGTAACACAAAAAGAAGCTAGGATGAAATGAATTCTAGCAAACTAAATAAAAAGCTACTGATCACAATGTACATTGTAGCCAAAATGGTCAAACTGGTTTACTTAAAATTTATATATGGCTAAGAAGTCAAACATTATTGTAAATGTTTTCACTTATTTTGCCCACAAATCTGTTATTATTGGGTCATAAAAAAAAATTCAGAAAAAATTAATTTCAATTGCAAAATATCACCATAAAATAATGATCCAATCTTGAGAAGTATCGTAAAAACCATACTTTTTGGACCTTTTTTGCTCATTTTGCACTTAAATCCATCATTTTTAACGTAAGGTGACTCCATTTTAATTAGTTGTTCTACGGGCGAAGTCGATAGAAACTTAGGGTCGGTCGGCAAAATAAAAATAATTTTATCGAGAATGTATGGTCGGAACAACAACAAAAAAATACAAAAAAATACACATGTTTAGTTTAATTGTAGATTTACATTATCAAAAAATAACATCATTGATTATCTTCAATGCCCATTACTTTCACAAGATGCGATGTGGTCATAAAAACTACAACTAACAAAAATATGTACATGAAAACATAGTGATAAGCACGCGTCGATGTAACGGGTCTACCATTATTGATTTATATTCTGTCATTGTGCATAAAAATCAAAAACAACTAATGATCCACTTCTGAGAAAAGCTGGTAACGGACAGACGAACAGACACAGGTCAATTTATAAGACCTCACAAAAATACTTTGAAATATTCCCTAAAATGTAGAAATGCATAGAGAAAAGAAATATTTTTAAAATAAGAAGCATTTAGAAGATATAAAGGTTATAAAGGGGCCATCAAAATGCCTACTGCTATCCAGATTTCAGACTGTGTCCAAAATGCGATTTCAAGCTTTTAATTTTAAGAAATAAATTTGTTAGCTTTCACTCACCCAACCATGTCCCTTAGTTTTTAAAAAAGCTGAATGGGGGTTATTACTGTGACTATATCTGTAAACATTCCCTGTTTTTAGAGAAGACACTTGGTATACTTTGGCTCACAAACAGACAGACCCATATGGATATTATAATAGACTAGCCAGGGGACCAAAATCGAAATGCCAGGTGAAGCCACAAGTAACTGTGCAAGCTGCAGTTAAACAAACGGTGGAGCACTTAATAAGAGTCTCAAACTGTGCCACATACTCAAATGAAGCGCATTAACACAGTTATACAACATTAGTATTTCGGGTGTAATATATTTTTAAAAATTAACTTTACTGAAACTTTAGTTGAAATAAAAACACAGCTTACAACCCATTGTTATCCTTTCAGTTTAAATAAAAACACAGCTTACAACCCATTGGTACCCTATCACAGCAAAAACAATCAGTCAATATTATTTTATTTTGCGAAATAAGTTTTCATGAAAGTTTAAAAATTAATTGTGACACTGGGCTAAGCACTCAGTATAGGTAAACCATGTCGCACATGCATATAGGTGTAATACCCTTTTCACTAAAAAGTATTCAGTTTAAATAAAAACACAAAAACAGCCTGTCGCTTAGTGCAAGTAAGCCATGTTGCACACGAGTAATACATTTTCCAACTAAACTTTAGTGCAACTTCGGTTTACACACAAATACAGGAAACAGTCCATCGTCATCTTGTCCATTTAAAAAAATAAATTAGCAATTTTATTTAGCCGAATAAGTTCTCATAATAGTAATAAAAGGGGTAGCTACCTAACTGTATTTGGCATAGAATTATTAAGAGAATTATAGAATTATTAACGAACTGCATTTGGCTACTTTTACTTTTTAGTCAGAGATAGCAAGAGCCACAACCCCAAATACAAATTAATAACAATGTACCAAACTGAATAAAAACTTTAAAAGAATAGAAACAAAAAAGGCTAGCTATAGCTAGCTCGCTTAAGAAGCAGGATACTGCCTCGAAATCTATGTTTGTATCCAAAATCTTAAAATTGGATTGTTCAAGATTTATACGTGGATAGAAAATGTGATGATATATTTATCTTAACATGTAAAAACGTAGAGAAAATAAATATTCCTTTATACAAAGTATTTAGAAGAGAAAGGTCAAATTAAGACCTACAAACCTCACACCATCATCACTTTCACACAAAATGGCCTTTGTAACATGATTCCGTTTTTTTAGGGGGGAGGGGGGGGGGGGGGGGGGGGTTCTGCCGTGATTCTGAAATTGAGCAGCATTTCATAAAAATAAAGTCCATAAAAAATAGGTTCTACAGAGTTTTTCCAATATAAAGCTGAGGGGAAACTCCTTTGAACACACAGAATACAGCTATTACTAAAGATATGATGATGACGATCATGACTTTTTATATCGTATGGAAAATATAACAAACTAGCTGAGACAATCCTAAAGGCTAATGGTATTTGAAATGTTTTAGTTGGTCAGTGTATTATCACCAACACTTTTAACCAGATTCAGCTGTATTTGTAACAATCATAGGTACAAAGTACACGAGGGAAAGTTCAAACAGCTTGCCAAATATACTGGTTAGTTGATGATGTTGAATAAACTTTGAATAAACTTTGACATAAAACAATCTTTCACTTAAATGTGACTGAGCTTTGTGATTTGAGAAAGAACTTATATAACATTTGAGAAATGACTTTACATTTAGAACAACTGACATCTACCAAGGTCTTCATGCAAGTGAGTTGTTTTATAAAAGCTTATATATGGTAATTAACACATGATGCATTTAATTATAAATCCCTAATGTATACATTATATAAATAAATACATAAATGAAACTGATAATTTACAGAACAACTGTACATAAACAAACATGGGGCAACATGAGACAGCATAAAACAAATATGAGACAACAAGGAACAAACATGGGACAACAAGTAACAAACATGGGACAACAACAACAAACATGGGTCAACAACAACAAATACAGAAACCAACTGCAAATTTAAACATAAATTATGCAAAAACATACCAAAAACACAGCAGGCAGTGCCTTTTTCATACATATGTTTTTTCAAACATAAGTCGTGCGGTTAACACATGCATAAAAGACAATCAAAAATGCAATCGTTTAAAGCCTTGATTTAGCCCTTTCTAGATCAATGCAATGAAATTGGTGTAAGAAGTTTTTCCTTTTTTACATACACTTCTTGAGTCTCAGAAATTATTACTATTTCGCCTGCGAGGATAGTAATAATTCATTGGTTTCCAACTCCTAACTGACTAAGTAACTATGTCCGAAATGGTCAATTGCAACGCCATCAACAATCTCTCATTCCCAAAAATTTATTTTAGAAACACGTCCCCTAGGAAGATTCGAACCAGCACCTCAGCAGAACATTGCATCTAGGTGCAGTGCGCTAACCAACTGGGATAATGTAATAGAAGTAAGCCTTTTTCGGGCTTTTCTCTTTTGAGCTGGTGTGTTAATCAAACAATACATTATTTTTACGGCTGTAGTAGTATGACATTTTTATCACAACAAGGTAAATCTCAAAGGGAAAAGACGTATGATGGAAAAAGATTAAAAAATACGCTTTTTGATAAAGGTGAAGGGAAGAATGGGGGGAGGGGTTCAGGGAACTTTCTTTCGTTTATGAGCAAAACAAAACCCATGCAATTTTTTTATAAAAAAATATGCAATTGAAAAGCATTCCGGTTGCGTATTCGTCCATCTTAACATTTTTAAAATGCAATAAAACTATTAAAAAAAAATATTTTTACCTAATTGTAAAAAATATACCTCAACAACATGGATTTATGTTGAGTAATGATCGCGGTGTCTGACAACGGACAATTCTTTTCCACATGGATTAACACTTCTCGAGCTCAAAGTGTTAATTTTTCTTTAAAATACTTAACACAAAGTCCAGGCCATTGACAGGGTACTCTTAAATTTCCTAACTTTCCTTCTTTATACCAGTTAACGTAAGGCATAGAAGAATTAAATCAACTTACTGTATATATTTAATTTGAAATCTATTACATGCTTTATGCATACGAATATCAAAATTCTATCCATGCTGGTCATTAATCTTATTTCTCTGTTGTTTAAACAATAGACCAATTGTGTTTAACTAAAAATTCCAGCCTGGTATTCTTAAAAAGCATGTTCTTTTAAAAGAAAGAGCATGTAGGTGTACACTATTCTCATTTTTTTTTTACTTTTTGGCTCCTCTTGCTTTTTTTAGCAACCCATAACATTCGTCCGCATGACCACCGTGTTTGTTTATTTTGGTTATATTGCATCACGCTTTTATAAGAATCTAGTTTGTTTGCTGGAATTCCAGGTTAAAAAGTTGCATATTGGTTAGAAAAATAAAGAGAAATAAAATAATGACCAGGTCCGGTTTGAATTTTGATATTCTTATAATAAAAGCATGTGTATCGTTAACCATTAAGTTTTTGAAATTGTTTCCTAAAAAAATTATTGTTTTTAAAAAACATCGCTGGTTGCCCTATTTAGCTGCTTTAAATTTGCGCAGACTACATCTAGATGTTTCAAGTTTTTATTGTGTCCTAAATATTTTTTTAGCAACTTATCAGAGTCATTTAAGATACTTCAAACCAAGCATGGGTTGTGGCCACAGACCAAGTAGCATACACCACTTTGGTTTTCCCAAATGTAAATTAAAAACAGAATTAGGAGTGTCATTATTGTGAATGTATTTTAGTTGCACCTTTTTAATAATGAGATAGTTTATGCAGCTTCTGCATCTTGTTCATTTTAAAGGAGGGTGATAAAACTTTTTAAAAAACATGACAGATAAAGACTAAATAATGAAGAAATAGGTACTTTGGTAGGTACGTTTTGACAAAAATGATGCGATCAAAAGCTGTGCAATATAAAAATATTTTGAGAGAAACTGAACTTATCATTACGTTTTTAGGCAATATTGACTTCTATTTAAATGTTTACTCTTCTTTCTCACTTTAATTTTAGGTTTTACGAAGATATATCTTTTATAGCATTGGTTTCCAACATGTATCTAACTATAACCTACAACCAACGAACCAATCAATTAACCAACCAACCAACCAAATTTAACACGTTCTGAGTTTAAAAAGTTGATGTGCACCGATGGATTTAATTATGATCGACAACATTTGTTCTCAACCACTATGACACTTGTTCTCAGCAATGATGCCTTAACTAATTGAATCATATACCGTAACCTCTGATTTGACAAACTCTTATTTGTGAGCTTGTTTTTATTAGCAATAACAACTACAAAAGTGCAAATAAATCCTTTCTGCTTAACTTTCAGCATAATAATAGGAATGATATCTCAACCAGTTGTCTAGCTGAGCAGCTGTTGTGCTTGCACCACTTTCATAGCTCAAATGGGATCACTAGACCCCTTTTACAGGACCCTTATTGATAACAGTACCATTAGGAATTAAAGAGACTGGACTAGTAATAGTAACAATAAAAAGAACACTAAACAAAAACATCCAAAGTATAGTTTATTACAAAGAGTTTAAAAGAGTTCCTTGCATGCAAAAATAATTTTTTTTAAAAAAAAAAAAACACAGAAACAATTAGCTGTAAAGAGATTTGTTTCACACTAAACCATGTGTTCTGTGCGCATTTTTTCTACTCTCCTCTACTAACGCCTTCTTTTGCAAAGTTCATAAGAACGTGTACTAGGAGTTGGGAATTTCAATTAAGACTTTTACGCTTTTTTAACCTCAAATGTTTTTGGAAATATATGAAAATATATATTCCAATTTACAGATAATAAATATTTTCAGGATTGGAAAAAATACATACTTTTTTATTGGAACCAGTAAAACCTGATCTGTTCTTATTTTATGGCAACATTTAGACTTGGGTTGTTCTTAGTTATTAAACAATAATATGAGCTAACATTGTTCACAGTAACCATTGTCTCTTTCTATATGTGTCAAATCAAATCAAATCTGTCGATAAGCTCAGTGCTGGTGAGAGACTAAAAGTCCTGGGAATGAGGTTGCAAGTCTGAAGTTGTTCTTATTTTATTCTTATTTCTTAGTAAAATAACTTTAACATTCTATATGCAGTATTCCCATGAACCAGGTTTTTAAAAAAAATACAATAGGTACGTGCACTATAGCAATTATCAACATTTTGATGTAACGTATTGGAGGACATAAATTTATTTACGAGCCGATAAAACTCAACACATATACCTGCTTTATGCGATTGCCTTTCTTAAAAACTTAGCACCTTATCGTGTTCCTAGTATTCAGTTTCCATAGCTTTTATGTGCATAAACACTTTGTATACCATACTTATTTGTATGGCACACTGTATACCATACTTTGTATGGCACTCTGTGTACTCCAGGTATGGCTATACTCTGTATTTCATACATTGTATACCTACTCAGCATGTTTAAATACGTATTATGCATTATACGTAACATCCATTCTACGTAACATAGTATCACACAAAGACATTGGCTCATTTACAAGAAAACTTACACAAGACGCATTTGTTTTGAGAGCTGGGCGGGGATATCCAGTTAAGAAAGATACACAGTTTTTGTTAAAATAACCCCCAAGTTTCTGTATTTTTTGATCATTATGGAAGCTGACAAAAGACGACCAAAAAACTATATATTATCCCAAAAAAGTAGAATGCCAGTATGAAATGTCAGTGTCATCAAGTTCTTAATACTACCCCAATATAGTATATCCATCTATCAGTGGCCATTCTATATTAAATTTTGAATATACTTAAATAAAAGGACGAAATTGTAAGTGGTATAAGTCAATACAGTAACAACTTTAGTACCCCGTATTTCTACAATTGTAAAATAAAGAATCACAGTAAAGTTTGATACCATATCCTTTTTATGTATCTTTCTGTATGCGTACATACACTATTTTGCACTGCAACTGTTACTATCAGCTATATACTGGGCCGTGATTTTGTTAGCCTTGTAAACCTTTATTGAATATTTTATAAATATTTCGCTCCAAAGAATATGAATTATATACCTCTTCCTTACGACCAGCGAAACAAGCTGTCTTCATAGTACAAACATTTTGATATCCAGAATCACTGAATTGCATTATAGGTGATATATCATCAATTTTATACAGGATCGGCCCACTTCTTCGCATAAGACCCAAAATCCTGGTCCCAGTAAAATCAAATTTAACAGACATAGCATTTTTGAACTTTGAATGATATTTCAACAAGACTCTATAAATAATAATTAAAAGTGTGCTTACATTTTATACACTTCAACATTATTTTGTCAAGTAACATTGACACCAACCTTTTAGGAAAACGAACATCTTGTAGAGCTATTCCAGAAAGAGAATTGGCTGAAACAATTAATCTTGAATCAGTAGGATTAAAAGTTACACCATGAAAACTGCCACCAGAGAATGCTAATGTAGTATAAGCTAAAAAACAATAAGAACATTTTAGCAATTTCAGGAATGCAACACTAGCTGCAGATTTCTAGTTGTAGTGAATTATATAAAAATCAACATAATTGTTAGACTAACCCACAAACACAAAAAACAAAACGCATGATAGCTATCATAAAAAATGATGATGGCAAATACTAAGCTAAATTATTCTAAATTTTACTTAGAAAATTGTTATATAAAGAAAGGTGAAAAAATACAATCTTTTAAAGGATATTGTGATACTAAAATTTTTATTTATTAAAATTTTTTATCTTTTCATTAAAGAAAAAAAGGTAAATGTAGGAAGTTTGGGGCTTTGTATTCTTCAGTTAGCAAATTTGTTTATATTTTATATCCTTAAAATAAAATAAGAGATATTTACTTGCATGTCTCAATTTGAAAATATGGTCTAACTGTGATTTAGAGAAAAGATATCTATAAGAAGAGATGTTATAAATGAATGCAATAAAATGTCATAGGTTCTTATTCTGTTTAACAAATTTAATGTATACTGTGTAACCAGCAGCTATATACAACATTTGTTTCTCAGAAAATGTGTTTATCATGCATCAAAACAAAAAAAAAATAAATAGCTCATTTTATACGACCTTTTAAGCCGGGGCGAAAATCTTAGCCCAGGTGTTCTTCTCTAAGCTTAAACTCCTCTCCGTCTCTCTCCCATTCACACATCTGATGGTAAATTTCCCTTGTGTAAGTGTAATCTCTGATGTAATTTTTTTATTGACAATAAAATCAAAGGCTCCAAATTAGGATTCCAACACAAGTTAAAAAATCTTCATGTAATCTTTTTTTTCATAGACTAAAAGATACAATTTTGGAACAGTAAAACCAAATTATAAACAGTTTAAGGATAATAAAGTAATTTTGACGAAGCAGCATTAAATATGAACTAGCTGTATGTCCGTGCTGTGCTAGTTTTACATTCTGTCCTATTCAATGATCTTAGCTTAAGCATGTGCATAGTAAAAAGCTAAATCTGCAAAACTACATACTTGCTTTGTCAAAAGTACATCAGGGAAAAAATATACTAAATTTCAAAAACCATAACATATTTTGTTAATTCTTGTGGAACTTCTCAAAACATTCTCAAAATATTGTCATGAATATACAGTTTGTAACACATACCAATATCAGCTATTTAATATATTGGATAAAGTAAAATGTAAGGATTCAATGACACATAGAAAAGAAATATAAGAACATTATTATTTCGGTGTATAGCGTGTTTCCCTCTACGGAATATTTCAATGTGAAATATTAAAAAGTTTGCCTTAAACCCAAACTCAAAATTAACAAAATTAATTATTTTGTCTTTACACATAAAATCTGACACAAAATGTCAAAATATCAATTAAATATAGAAAAATTGTTAATTTAGGCCTCTGTTTAAACAGAAAACCTAACCTGATTAGATACACAAAAACATTGCATATTGTTCTCCCTAAGAAAAGTTGACCACAAAATGTTGAATTACAAACTTCAATTATTTCTATCTGTTATAAAATTTCAAACCTCACAATTTGTGAAACATAAATTGTAGGGCAACTAAAATTAGTTATTTCTGTTAAATAATAAAATTGATAGCCCTGAATAAATTTACTTCATTAGGGAGGCAAATAGTTACTGTGGTGATGATGATGTCTATTGCCTTGTTTCCATTTTTGGCCAAAGTTTTCGATGATGTTCCTTCCATTGTCTTTACCTTAAAGCGATGATCAAAATAACACATAGGATCACGTGCTTTCCACGAAGTGTTACGGAAATATTATGATTTAAAGATTTTTTGATGGTGTTGCCACACCTTTCATATACATTTTTTTTTCGATTTTTATTACTTAAAGCTAAAAAACATTTCGCGAGACTCTTGAAAAATTTAGTGGGTGTACATACACATTCCAGGATCTAAAAATCACGTTGCAATGATTTCATACGACTGTGCAGAAAATCTTTTGGATATTTTCATACAACAAAGAGATAAAAATAAACTTAGCAATGTAATATAGTCACAATTTAGAGCATAAAGCCGCATTCACATGTACGTATAATTTTACATAACAGCCTTACGGAAAATTTTACGTAAGAAATCTCTCCTTACGTGAGGTTTTGTTCACAAGTAACATAGATTTTTGTTCACATATACGTAAATCTCTTACGTAACTCACGTAAATTTACTTCATGGTTTTTGTTTTGGTTCATTTACCATGGCAGCAATTAAGAAAGATCACGTTTTTTGAGCTGATCCTTTTCTAAAACAGGGACGTTGCCGTTGTCTAAAAAAAGCAAATGAAACACGAAATAAAAAGAAGTCAATCATTAGACCCACAAATCTTGATAGCACTCGCAGTGGTGCCTTCATTTCTACGTCAATCTGCATGACTCTTGTAAAAAAACAGCATATTTAAAAAAGACAGTTGAGAGCTCTTTCTCCTTATACAAAGACATTATTTTGATTATACTCTTTTTCGTTTTGACTGAAGATTTTAAATTGTAGACGTTCAATTATAGAATCAAATCCTATTGCGCAATTTTTTTCTTATTTTTTTCTTCTTTGGCTTACGTACAGTTTCTTACGAATAAAAATTTTTGTTCATAGGAAAATCTATGTTAGAACTTACGAAACTTTGTAAATGTTTACGTACTTTCTGTTAAACATGTCATATGTACATAAATATCTTACAGAACGTTAGAGAATGAATGAACAACGGCCGTAAGCCCTTACGTAAAAATTTACGTTCATGTGAATGCAGCTTAACAGATCAGATCATTGTCCTTTTACCGTAAAAAAAACAGCCCAAATGTCTTGTTGCATGATAACAATGCAATGTTTTCGAACTTACGAATTAAATATATTTCAAACAATTGAAAGGTAACAAAATGTAAACATTTGTTTGCATTTTGTTATACAGTGGACTCTTTATAACTCGAACTCACACGAGGAATCAGAAATCGTTCAAGTTATGGAGCGGTTCGAGCAATGGAGAGTTTGGAAATTTTGCCCCTTGGAAGAAAACAATGCATTTGAGTAATCATCTACCTTACGAGTGAGAAGTAAGTCATAAACAGTTTATTTCAGTTGACTAAATCTATTCTGTAATGAAAAAATCCGTAATTACAGTTTGTTTACTGGTAAAATTGATATGATGTTTACTATTATCATTCAAATACTTAAGAGACTCTGCTCTTCCTAGAACTGACTTTCAC
This sequence comes from Hydractinia symbiolongicarpus, assembly GCF_029227915.1. Taxonomy (NCBI): domain Eukaryota; kingdom Metazoa; phylum Cnidaria; class Hydrozoa; order Anthoathecata; family Hydractiniidae; genus Hydractinia; species Hydractinia symbiolongicarpus. Next base: position 7,070,952 of record NC_079883.1, on the reverse strand, counting down.
AGGGATGTTGGTGATGCCAGTAGAGACCAACAACACTTGCAACAACATCCAAATCACGCTGCTGAGGTAACAGCCTCCCAAAACCCTCAACACGTCAGGAGGCAGCAAATTAATGCTCGTCAACAAAGACGTCACCATGCTATCAGATCGCTGAAGCTGCTCAAGCGCGCCAACAACTTGATGCTCAGCAACATAAACTTCAACATGCTAATGAGATCCCTGAAGCCACTCAGGCACGCTAACAACTTCACGCTCTCCGGCATGTAAATCGCCGTGCTAATGAGAATCCACAGCAAGCTAATGCACGTTGTCAGGTACAGTTAGCACGTCTTAGGCAGAATGGCATCCCAATTACTTAAATCTTGCACGCATAATATGCAACCTTTACCAGATATTCGTTTTTTAGGTGCTTTCAATAACATCTGAGACCATTGTTCTGCATTACACTTTCAAAATGAAAAGAATTCTAAATGCTGCACTGACGGCAGCATTTAGCAAATTAATGCTCGCCAACTTCCACCTTTACATCCTTATCCACCTGAATTACAAGATCTATTAACAAGCAATTCTGAATTAGCTAAAAACTTTCGCCAAATCATTCGATGCTACAATAATTCGTTCAGTTTTGCTTCTCTGGCTGCAAATATTTGCCCTCCTCCAGGATGTGGCCCTCCCTGTTTTAAAATTTGTGGCCAGATTTTTCATAGATATGGTACTTTTCATCCCAATGAAAATATAGTGCCTTCTTACAGCCAGTTATATATTATTGAGGCAGCCAATGCCTTAAATATTCGCATAAACAACCCTGCCAATAGTCAATGCAACAGGGAAGTGATGCACACTGTGCAAACTGTCCTTGATAGACTTTAGATTTACTAGAACACGCGTTTTCGACATTTTGGCAATTTGTATAAACGTACGACAGGGTTATCCTGTAAATAGACCACGTAAGACGCGCTTTTACACCCTTTGTCTCAAAAATTGCAGTTGTTCAATGACGCGGAAAGCTGCTTCAAAGAAGGCGCAGGAAAAGCGCATTTTTGGCATATGACGTCATCAAAATTTTTTGGAAAAATTGAATTCTGCGTTTTACTATTCATATAATGATATAGTGGCCAATAGATTATGCCAGATTCTTTATAACTTGAGATATTGAAAATGACCCTCGAATAAAAAAGGACTGGCCTTAAGTAGCCCGAGTATAACACTATTTGCACAAAACCACTTCCTTTTCTAAAGACACAACAAGTAACTAACAAGGAACTTATTATTTATAGAGAAGTTAAACGGCTAAAAAATCATTACACACCTAAGTTTATCTCTTTATCAGATACTCTAAACAACACACCTGCTTCTCTTTGGCTTTCTCAGTAGGTAGCTCTAGCTAGTGTCTCTGGATAAAAGTCCAATCAGTTTTTTACTTCGATTAATAAATTTTGCTTCGTCAGAAAGAGAACGGATTGAAAATGTATACAATTGTCTGATACATTTCTAATCAATTCTCTTTGCGACGCTATATCATCATACCATTTTTCTTTTTTATAAAAATATTTCTAACTATTACCAACCTTTTATTCTCAAAAGCACCAGTTTGTTTTCTTGTTACATTTTATATTCGAATTATATTCAATTGCAATAGTAGCAACCTCAGTCCCAGAACACAAAAATTGAAGATAAATAAGAGCAAAATAAACTTTGACTTTGTGAGACGGGTAAACATTGATATGCTTTGTTTAAAATAACTTTTTTAAAATTAATTTTAAAGAAAAGAGTACAAAAGATATAAAAATCAGCCTTCTTCACTTCAGCTTTCTCTTTTCAGTTGATAAACAACTTGTTTCCATAAGATACGACATGTGGATGCTAAACAGGGGGTAAGCGGGGCAGAAATTACTTTAGGGGCAGAAACTTTCGCGGGCATTAACTTTCGCGTTTTTTGGTCATTTTCGCGAAAGTTATGACTTCGGAAATTCTAAATCATCAAAACGCGAAAATTTTTTCACGCAAAATCATAGATATTTTTCAGAACGCGAAAGTTTTTTCCCATAAAAAAATTCATAAAAACGGGGAATTGTCAAAACTAATGATTTATTTCTACTTTAATCGTCGTCAACTACAATAACACTTGGTGTTTTTTCTTCTTTGGAGGTGCAGGCATTTCTCGAGTGTCCCGATTATTTGAAACAGTAGTGCTTGTGGATGCAGTCTTTTTCTTCCTTTTGCCAGGGTTTTGCGGTGTAACGACTGTAGGCGGCAATGTCAAGACGAAATTGAACAGATTTCCAACCGCTATGTCTTCTGTTGGTTTTGTTTGGTAAGGCAAAATGCCATCGATTGATCCTTTCCAAGATATAGATCCGATGCTGAGTAATGATGTTGGGCAATCTGATGATAGCCATCTCTTAGCAATTTGTGATGTCACAGTTGAGAAATTTGAAGTGTTATGGAAGCAAGATATAAGAAAGTGACGACGATACTGACTCCGAATGGGATGAGGGAGATAATTAAATTTACTTAGCCTAACCTTAGCCTAACGGTAAATACCCCAGATATGATTTAACGAATAAATTTTTTTCTTGGATTTTACCCATTCACGAAAGTTTTTTCACGCGAATATGAACCTGATTTTGAATTCGCAAAAGTTTTTTCCAGGAAATTTGTTTCGAAAATCGGCAAACGCAAAAGTTTTTGTCAAATATTTCGCTTTTTTTTTGACACGCGAAAGTTAATCCCCGCAAAAGTTTCTTCCCCTAAAGTAACTGTTACAGCCACACGAGGCTTTAACATGAACAGAAAATAAACCCCCGTCTTACGATTTTTTTCAACATAGTAAATTTTAGCGTAACGCATGCTCTAAAGAGACAACGCTTGAGAAATAAGAAAGTGACCATGCATTTTTGTGCCATGGACTCACTTGCTCATCACTAATATATAGATTAGCTGTGAAGAAGCGAAAAAACTAACAAAACTGAAAAAAAACAATCTGAAAAAAGTATCAAAAAAGTATCAAAATTTAATCAGTGGGAATTAAAATCAACTTTTAAACTAACCTGACCAATTCATGTTGAAAAAAATCGCTACAAAAATTACAAAACAATTTTTTTCTGCATTTGTTTTGTGTCAGCAAAAACGTAATATGTATTCTAAACTAGATCTTTCCGTACGTAAATTACATATGGACCTATCACACAAAAGTATACCCGAAACCTGCAATGCGACATTTTTTAAGAAGTCAAATCTAAATCTACGTATGTAAGCAGTCCCTCCTTATAAAAGCTTATCCCATAAATTAAATTTTACAAAAAATCAGTTCTTCATCAACAGTTTACACAAAATGTAAACAATTAACAGTTAACTACACAAAAACAAAAAATTTACAAATTTACCATTATTTTGTTATATGGCATAGTGTGCTTTCCCAAAAAAAAATTAAGAGAAAGTATAGGGCAAAAATAGTTTTATTGTCATTATTTTTCAAAAATAAAAAATTGTTAAAACTTACTTTTTGCTATTTGATAAAGGTCAATTTAGAGGTTCCCTCATAATCATCTTAAGTATCAGATTTAATACACAATTTTGTGAGCTAACATGTGCAGTATTAGAAGATGCTTAAAAAACCTGTTGAAATATAACCTAATAAGAACAAATGACTTTAGGGCAAGATCAAAGAAACTATTGCTACTAACATTCTGTACACAAACAGACAAAATATAAGTATATATTATTAAGATAGTGAAGGACTTTTTAAATCAGCTATATCTCCTACTGCTGTGCACCAGTGAGATTAAATTATTGAAGATATTATTTCGGTTTGTCTGTTCAGTATTCATATTACTGTGGAAAGTTTATCATTTTTTGAACATAATAGTTCAGCAGGCGACATTTCGGGAGATCCTTCTCCCATCATTGGGCAAAGTAAAATGATGTTGAGCATGTATTTATATAATTGCAGAGGATCGAAATTCATAAAAATTAACCAATCAAAAACGAGCTGATAATACGGTTAATTATGGTAATTAACATTTTCTGACCTAGATGTAGGTAACTACTTCTTCTGTAGAGAGGGTAACCAAATCTCAGGAAGTTGATACAAGATGCTGTTTATGTGTTTGTTACATTCTAGACTGTTGGTTGTTTCTTTAATTTTCCCGGCGTTGTTCTGGATTCTCTGTCAATGATTTTCTTCTCATCCCAATTAAACTGATGACTTCTGTTCCAGCTGTGATCCGCAACTTTGTTTCTCTTTACATCTCTGTTTCTCACTGAGCGCATATGTTTTTGTACTCGCTGCTTAAAATTTCTTTTTGTTTTGCCTATATACACTGCATCACAATCTTTACACGGGATTTGGTAAACAACATTGCTTTGTTCTTCCAGGTTTATTTTGTCTTTTGGTTCAGACAAAGTACTGGAATCTTCGTCTTTTCACTGAATGCAGCATCGTTTTCGATAAGGTCTTTAATGATGTTTAAGGTGTCTTGTGTAGAACATTTGTGTAGAGTGATGTGACATCAAATGATATCATGCATTCTTCGTCTTCTATCTTTATTTCTCTGATGTATTCCGAAAATTCTTTTGAGTTTTTGCTGTGGTCACTTTCCGTAAATTTGCTGAGGATAGAAGCAACAAATTTTGATAGGTTGTATAACGGTGTTCCAGTGCAGGAGACTATTGGTCGAATTGGATTTCTCTGTTCATGAATTTTTGGTAGTCTGTAAAATCGCGGTGGTGGTCCATCACAAGGTTTCAGTCGATAATACTGCTTATCGTGGATGTATTCTTTTTTCTTTAACTCCATTAAGATGTTCCTCGCTTCTCGTTTGATGACTTCTGTAGGATCTTTCTTGAGAAGTTTGTAAGGCCCGCTGTTGATGTGTTCGTTGCACTTGTCGATGTAGTCAGGTGTATTCATGATAACCGTTGTTCTCCCCTTGTCTGCTGGTAGGATTATGATATATATTTGTCCTTCTTTAGTTTCTTCAATGACAGTCTTTCAGATTTTTGCAAATTGTCCTTTGGTGTTTTGCTTTTCTGTAGAGTGAGGCTTACTTTAGCTCTTACTGTGTCTGCCTCTTCTTTTGGCAGATCTTTAATTGCCTCTTCCACTTTCGCAACTATTTCTTTCTTTGGAATTGAAGCTGGTGTCATACAGAAATTTATTCCTTTTGATAGAAGGTTTGTTTCTTCTGTTGTGAGTTGTCTGTTAGAAAGATTGACAATCCATTTGCTATTGTCTATATACCCGTTTGTGTATCAGGATTGAATCTGTCATTGATTTTATTGAACTTTTTAAGGTGTCTGTCTTTAATTGATCTCATTTCTTTTTCATACACGCTATCGTGAATATTCCTGTTTATATTGGTCGATGGGAAGTCTTGATTTGATGGTGTTGTCAAGATCAAGTATTGGCGATGTAGGGTGTTACATGTTACGTGATATAGGTGGATTCTTTCTTGCAACAACTGGCGGCTTGCGCACTGTAAGATTTTCTTACTTCTTTCATTATTTACTCTGCAGGTAAGTTGAAGATCTTTAGGTGTTATTTCGTTGTGAAGACAACATAGATCTTGAAGATCAACGTAGACAACTTGATCTTGACAACATCATCAAATCAAGACTTTCGCCATAATCAAAAGATCTCATCTAGAAGAGTTCTATGAACACATCAACGGCCTACATGGAAAAATCAAATTCACTGTTGAGCTTGAACTTGATGGAAGTATCTCTTTCCTGGACACTTTGGTCAGACACAGGAATGGTTCCATTTCAGTTTCAGTGTATCATAAACCAACACACACTGACCAGTGCTTTAACTTTGAATCAAACCATCAGAAATCTTGCAAAGAAAACAGTCAAAAAGTCATCACTCAATTGGAAAACAAAATGAAGAGAAGATGCAACGGAGACAACAAGGAAACAACAGAGCAATTTATCGCATCAGCATTCCCATCCTTCGTACCAGGTACCAGCAAGATCGTTCGTCGAGTTTTAAGGTAACACAAGATCAAATGCATTCGTAACTCTAAAGACACCCTAAGAAGCACTTTGTCTAAACCAAAAGACAAAATAAACCTGGAAGAACAACGTAATGTTGTTTACCAAATCCCGTGTAAAGATTGTGATGCAGTGTATATAGGCAAAACAAAAAGAAAGTTTAAGCAACGAGTACAAGAACAAATGCGCTCAGTGAGAAACGGAGTTGTGAAGAAAAACGAAATTGCGGACCACAGCTGGAGCAGAAGTTATCAGTTTAATTGGGATGAGAAGAAAATCATTGACAGAGAATCCAGAACAACGCCGGGAAAATTAAAGAAACAACCAACAGTCTAGAATGTAACAAACACATAAACAGCATATCAACTTCCTGAGATTTGGTTACCCGCCCTACAGAAGAAGTAGTTATCTACATCTAGGTCCAAAAATGTTAATTACCGTAATTAACTGTATTATCAGCTTGTTTCTGATTGGTTAATTTTTATGAATTTCGATCCTCTGCAATTATATAAATACATGCTCAACATCATTTTACTTTTCCTGATGAAGGGAGAAGGATCTTCCTAAACTTCGCCTACTAAACTATCATGTTCAAGAAATGATAAACTTTCCACAGTAAAGTGAGATTTAACATTAGCAAAAAATTCTATTTATTTTTACAGTATCCAAAAGTGCATACAGTTCAATGCTGCAGGCTGTGATCTTTGGATTCTGTAACTCATGAATAACCTGATGAATTACACATGCTTGATTTTCTACAATAATGGTGATTAAAGCAGACTGTTTTATAAAAGCAAGGAGCAAAAATATTTCTTTTACCTTTATTATGTAGCTTTGCTCCTAAAAGATGTATTTTTTTAAAATATTTCAGTTATTTCCTTTAATTAAGAGAACATGTCGTTAGGTCTGAGGCAACCTTTACTCAGCATAAAAATTATATAAACGTATTGATGATTGTTTGATAGTGGTTGTTTTTTAATTTGTAATAGTTTGACATGATTAGTGCATTTTTTTCAAAATCTATGAAATCACACTATAAATAACAACTACAGCTATTTCCCACAATCTCTAAACCTGAAAAAAATCATTCCACAACCAATATTACAAATTAAAAGTGTACACTTTTTAATTAAAATAGGTATCTAATAGAAAGCTACTCTCTTCTTTCATATACTTTAAGCAAAGCAGCATGAACATTTTAACTTACATTTTTTTGCTCTGGCATCACAAAGCTTTAATGTGCCATCTTCTCCTGCAGCGAGAAATATGGCTGAACTTTCTGGTGATGGATCAACAGCATATACTGGTTCAACAAAAGGAAACACATCTGTGCATTCTCGACTAAAGGGTAAAAATAATACAATTGAGTACAAAAAATAAGTTATCAAACGGAGTTGGGCTTTTCAATTGATCAATGTTATTTTTAGACATTTCGTTTTGTTAGTTATTAGGCTAGTTTTGCACTAGGCGGATTAAGAATGTGTGGGTCAAAGCGAGTAATGTTATTGTAACAATAGCCACCCTGCTTTCAACTCTCTCTCTCTCTGTCGCATCTTAATTACCACTTGTAAAAAGTGTATTTGCGGCTTTAAAAAAAACTTTTGCAATGAAGGTATATATTGGTAAAAATAACAGCCATAGTTTATTAATTAAGAAAAAACAGGATGCATAAACTATCTCACTATTAAAAAGGTGCAACTAAAATACATTCACAATAGTGACGCACCTAATTCTGTTGTTAAATTTACATTTAAGAAAACCAAAGTGGTGTATACTACTTGGCCTGTGGCCACAAACCATGCTACCGTATTTTCTGGTATATAACCTGCATGTTATATTGGTTGATTTTTACAACTTCCACTGGTAATGCGTGTTATAATATGGTGCGGGTTATATGATAAATTTTATTTTTTCTGTCATTTATTGTGAAATTTAAAGTTCATACATTTACTGGTGTTCACTGGTGTAAGCAAGTCAAGGTTACTTTTTACAGAATCCTTTGTGCGATGTTTTTCATTTATTTGTAGTACCAACAACCTTATAAAATTGCGCAGAATGAAACAAAGCAGAAATTGTGCAACTCAGACAGTATATGTGGTGGTCCAGGAAGAAAGTAGGATACACAATAATCCTATACGTAGTAACCTTCATCTACTTGATTTTCTTTTTTTTATACAGTGAAGTGCTCTGGAGATATTGACATGTGTTATTGACATGTATTTTACAGCCTAGTGCCAAGGACTTTATTATTAATTCCTGTTAAAACTATTGGAAAATGTTAAAATGTATAGATGATATTTTTCTTTTTTTATCTTCGCTACCATTGAAAATATAAAAAAAAATTAAAAATACAATTACTAAGACACATGCAACTATCTCCACCCAATTCTGAAATTTATTTTATCATGTAGGCTGAGATGTAAACGGATAACAAGATTATAAAAACATTAGAAAATAATGTTTGGTACATTGCTGTTATAGAGAATCTGTGATAATTATTATGCTTTTTTTTATTTTTTCGGCAATCAGGGACAAGGAACTTAAGACTGGGTGAGTCGCTTGTTAAGACACTTGTTTCTCTTATTTGAGGTTAACAAAACAAAATGACCAAGAACTAAAAAAACAAACAATAAAGGAACAACACGCACATGTTTATAAAATGATTTGGAGTAAAACTATGCTGAATTTTTTTTAACACGATGCAGATTATACAAAGGCGCAGGTAAGTAAAACTCACTGATTAAACTTTTATGTGGGTTATACGAAGGTGCCGGCTATCTGATAACATCTGGTTTGTAACTTCCTAAAAAAGCAGGCCTATTTTTTAACCTGAAATACCAGCAAACAAACCAGATTCTTAAGCGTGATACAATATAACTAAAATAAGCAAAGGGGTTATCCAGGCGAGTGTTAAAGGAAAACGGTTGGTAGAAAAACTTGAAATAAAGTGAGAATAGTGTACAACTACATGCTTTTTCTTTTATAAGAACAGGCTGCAATTTTCGGTTAAATACAATTATTCTATTGTTTAAACAACAGAGAAATCAGAATAATTGACCAGCTTGGTTAGAATTTTGCTATTCTTATACATAGATATTTAAGACGTTAATGCACCCAGTCAATGACCTAGACGTTGTGTTTAGTATTTTGAAGAAAAGATTTACACTTTCCTCTCACAAGTGTTAATCCAAATGCGAAAGAGTTGTCTGTTGTCAGACACCGCATCATGAATCAAAGTGAACATAAATCCATGCTTTTAAGGTATATTTTTTTGCAATTAGGTAAAATTCCTTTTGCAGAACCGAAGTAATACTAAGGTATACTTTCTGAAGCTTGTAATCCATTCACAGAAACTTTTGCACCACAAGCAATAATTTTAAAAAAAAAGTTCTGCACGTAAATTAATTGTCCTTGCGCTAATCTTCCCAAATTGTTGTTTCTGTTGTGTGCTCAACAGAAGTGTCACTCTTTTTTATTTTGCACACAGCAATTTTATCGCATTTTAAAAATGCTGAGATGTGGAAATATGCAACCAGACAGTACTTAGAATGCTTTCTAATCGCCTATTTTCGTATGAAAAAAATTGCATGGGTTTTGCTTCACTCATAAACAAAAGGAAATACCCAAACCTCCACCTTTATTAAAAAGCGTATTTTTTATTCTTTTTTTATCATACAACTTTTCCCTTTGAAGTTTGCTGTGTTGTGATAAAAAATGTCATACTATGAAGATCAAACTTATTTTGCTCAAATAAATGCAACAGTGGTAAAAAAATAGTGTTTTGTATTGATTAACACACCAGCCCAAAAGAGAAAAGACCGAAAAAGATAAAGGTTTGCAACTTCAATTAAATATTAAATATTCACAAATTAGTTCTGTCACGATAGCCCAGTTAGTTAGCGCGTAGCACTAAGATGCAATGTTCTGGTGTGGTGCTGGTTCGAATCTCCCTAGTAGAAAATTTTCTAAAGTAAAACCTTGCGCACGAAAGCTTGTTGATGACGATGCAATCGAACATAGGACACCGTTAGTTAGTTCGGGTTTATTACTATCTTGCAGGCAAGATAGTAATAATAAACACAAACCTGGCACATAAGACACTACTAGCACCAAATGAAGCAGGAGTCAGGTAACTGCTTAAAAATTATAATTTCTGTGATTATTATAATTTCTGTTCTAAGCATGAAACATTCTTTAAATACCAAAAATATATTTTAGCTGTCCTTAAATTTTCTTCTTTCTACTTCAGGGGTTATGGTTTTAACTTCAACTTTGGATCATGTTGCTTAATCATTAATCGAGTGGTGTGTGGTGAAACATTTCTTATAATAATATATCTAAAGTCTGTTTTCTCTACACCCTATTAGTCTGTTTGTTTCTTTGGTAAAATCAGGTAAGAAAGACAAAATCTTCCAGCTATAAAGAACAAATGCGATATATATGTTTTCCAACTTTGTTACTATTGCTTGTGTGTCCCTAGCTAATCAAAAAGCCTGAATTTTATAACTAACCAATCACAAGTTTTCCAATGCCAAACATGCCACTAAAGGGACATTCAAACATCAAGCTATGATGAGCAATTCCAAAGGGAAGTTGTGTTTTAGCCGTGCAAAATCTTTAACAAAGCAATTATAAGATTTGGGTTGGAAATATACATTGTGAGAGCATCCTAGCCACCTAGCCAGCAATGTTAATGCTGTTCTGTTAGGATTTTTTTTAGTTTAATTTACTTGCACTTAAGTGATCCAACTGGCTTTAATGGCCAGTCAAACAGGGACCCAGCTAGTTAGTAGATAGCACAAATCAAACAATTTTTCCCAACTGCATCGTAGTTCTACAGCCATTACAACATTGGTTAAATCTCTGTTCTTTGTACAAAAGGAAAGATAGAAATGCAGATCTAAAACTATGGTCTACAAAGAAAGTTTTTTCACACAGGACATAAATTAGAGTTTTGGTATATTTCATAAGAAACAAAATAAATACCTTTCAATATCATGTCGTAACACTTTTTCATCATTTCCTAAACAGTAAAGTAACATAATGTAATAGTAACTTTTGTAAAGAAAATGAATCAAGCAGGAATTGACATTGTCTTGCTCATCAGGGGATTGCTAAACCAATGGGGTTATAAATCCGATGCTATCTTCCTAGCACATTTAGTAAATAAGACAAGAATACTACCTCCTTGCAACATACCACAAAGGTGAGGTGCATGTCCTTCCTGTGCCATACTTTGTTTGTTAGTGTCATTCAAGCCAATATTACAATTTTTTCAGAGTTTATGTATAGGGTGCTTTGCGTGCATTCACATGTGCCTTACACGCAAATATTGTACACGTAAAATTTAGTAAACTAAAATATAACTGTTTACAAAAAGAGAACAACTTCGTTGTTGTTTAATACTGAGGTTATATAGTTCCCTATATAGTTCATTTAGATCTAAGCTAGTACATAGTTTAACAAGATTTAACATAGTTAACAAGATTTGTAGATGATAGAAGAAGTTTCACTCACATCTTTGTCTTCTCAGATTGATTTAAATTAATGTTCCCAATAAAGTCGCATTAGTGCAAATTTCTACCGACCTTTCAGAAGTGCAAATTTAAAGCAAAAAAGAGGTTTTGTCAAAAATTATATAATCTGGTTCCAAAACAAAACAATTATTAAAAAAAAAAAAAGTTAAAAGAGTAAGATGATAGGTCTGTGGTTTATTGAGTTTTACAAGAAATGCAGAAAAAAGGGGTTTTGAATCCAAACAATTTCCTCTTGCAGAGCACGTAAAAATTTAATCCAGCAAATTTTAACCAGCAAACACAGGGCTACATATAATAACTTAAAAACTGTCAAACACAGAAATAAAAATAAATATTTTATTATCTGTTATATAAATGTATGTTTTAAGTTATGTTTGTATGTTTTAACATGCTAATTCGCATCAAACGTAAAATGTGTATCTAAATTGTCTTTTTTTTTAAGTATACCTACAATCCCCTAACAAGTTGTTCTAAATTAACTTACAATATCTTAGGCTAAGCTTGTCTGTGACTGAAAATACTGAGTAAAGCCAAAATTAACCTTTCCATAAATGTATTTTTCCTCCTAAAGAATGCGGCAATTTGAAAAATTTTTGTTCATCAGCTATTTAAATAGTACTACCAAAGTTAGTGAAGCCATTGAAGTGCACATACAAGTTTGAGGATAAATAAATTAGAAACGGATGGAAATAATTGCTGTTATCTCCCCCCGTGGGTAACTAGGGGCTTGCTGGGACCAAAATGTATAAATATCTGTCAATAAATGGGACTAAAATGATTGAAGACCTCCTGAAAGTTGAAAACGTCATCAAAATACACCTCAATAATCTTTTGGACTGTTTGTTAAAGTCACATCCTATCTGCTTCCTTGATCAATGTTTTAATCTCTACACAATGGAGGTAAATGGTAAATAAATTTCTAAAAACCAGTTTTTGTCTATTGGCAGGTAATTGCTGACATCATTGCCGGCATTAAAATTTGAATTAGGGAACATTGTTCTTCTGCCTAAATGGACTTTTCCACAGGTTTATTTATTGACAAGTAGCAACTAATTAACATTAATCTGCAGTTTTGACAAATAAGTCCCCTGAAGTTGTGAAAATGGACTGTCCACAATTTTGGCTTCCAGGATAAAAGTTTTGTGATCAGTAACTTAGTGGGTTGTTTCATAAAGTTTAAACCAGAGCTGATCGGCTGACCACAGCGATTATTAGAGTCTGTCAATTAAACAGAGCTAATAGTGTTGCTTAAGAAGCCATGATTTTACAATTCTTCTCCATAAAAGATTACTTACTAAGACATTAAAGAGTATGTTATCATAACTAAGGAAAAAACAATCTTATGATTTCCCTACGAGTGAATCAGACAATTTTGGGACAGCACAAACAGTTGGGTAAGGTAGAAAAAAACACTAGAACTGAATTTCTATTCGGAAAAAATATACAGTTGTAGCTGCAATTTTTTTTAGTGGATTTTATTTTTAGAATGTCACAAGGTAGATAACACTAGATTGAGGATAGCTAGTATAAATGTTGGTACTCTGAGAGGTAGAGCAGGTGAAGTAGTTGAAATGTTAGAACGTAGATTTGTTGATTTGTGTTGTGTTCAGGAAGTAAGGTGGAGAGGAGCTTCAGTGAGATTTTCGGAAGGTAGGAGGGCAAGGTATAAGCTTATTTGGATTGATAATAGTGATGGATATGGAGGAGTTGGCATATTCGTTGCAGAGAAGTGGGTAGAAAAAGTAATAGATGTTATGCGTGTTAATAGTCCTATTATAGTGATAAAGATTTTGATAGGTAATAGGATTGTCACTTTTTTGTCAGTTTATGCTCCACAGTGTGGACTCAGTGAGAAAGATAAAGATAAGTTTTATGAGTTAATACTAGTCACATCAAAGTTTGGAGACATTGAACTTGTCATGCTGGGCGGCGACTTTAATGCTCATGTTGGGAAGTCATCTAAAGATTATAGAGGTGTGCATGGAGGCTATGGATTTGGGAGCAGAAATAAGGAAGGGTAAAGATTGCTTGAGTTTGGAATGGCAACGGACATGGTGGTTTGCAACACATCATTCAGTAAGAAACAGAGTAGGCTGATAACATGAGTCAGGTGGCTGAAAGACACAGATAGATTACTTCCTGGTTAGAAAGTCAGACAAGAAAGTAGTGAAGGACGTGAAAGTTATATCGGGGGAAGAGTGTGTTTCCCAGCTTAGGTTGCTGGTTTGTGATATTATCTTGAAGAGTGTTAAAGAAGCCAAGGGAAAGTACAGGCCCCGTTGTAAAGTCTGGAAGTTGAAGGAAGAGACTGTAGCAAGACAATTTAGTGCAAAAGTTCAGCAGTTAGCCCACAATGGTCTTTGAAGAATTGTCTTCTGGAAGCTTCTGATGATACCTGTGGGTGGACGAAAGGACCAGCTAGACATAGACAGACCTGGTGGTGGACTAATGAGGTTGATCAGTGCATAAGGGAAAAGAAGAAACTTTGGAAAGAGTGGAAGTTAGGTGGTAGTAAAAATATTTACTTAGAAGCTAAGCGTCGTGCTCGTACAGCAGTGTATAAGGCAAAATCAGAAGCAGAGAGAAACAGATTTGCAGATGTGTTAAGAAGGGAAGACCAGCGCAATGAGGTATTCAAGATAGCAAAGCAAATGAAGAAGACTAATCAAGATGTTGTAGGTGAGAAGTGTATACGTAATGATGAAGGTGTTTTGGCTAGCACAGAGGAGGAGAAAAAGGTAGCTTGGAAGAATTATTATCAGAGGTTGCTTAACACTGAGTTTGATTGGGATGAGTATAATTTGTCTGATGATGATGATGTTGTAGAAGGGCCAGCTATGCAGATCAAGACAGAATGGGTAGTGGAGGCTATTAGGAAATTGAAGATTGGTAAGTCTGCAGGAGTATCAGGTATTGTTGCAGAGATGGTAAAAGCATCTGGATATATTGGAATTGAGCTTATTACAAGTCTTGCTAATCAGATTACAAAGGATGGTGCTATTCCGAGTAAGTTGCAGTCGAGTGTAGAAGGGAATTGTTTCAAGGGCAAGGGTGATGCATTAGAAGGAGGTAACTATAGAGGTTTGAAGTTGGTTGATCAAGTAATGAAAGTTATTGAAAGAGTGATTGAAAGTTACTTAGGAAAAAAATTGATGTAGATAAGATGCAATTTGGTTTTGTTCCAGGGCGTGGCACTGCAGATGCAATATTTTTACTCAGACAGCTTCAGGAAAAGTATTTAGGAAAGAGAAAGAATCTCTATTTTGCCTTTGTAGATTTAGAGAAAGACTTGGCAGGAGGTTATAAGGACAAATTTGATACACAGGAAGTTGAGTTTAGATCTAACACAGTCTAGATCAGATTGGAAGAGGGTCATTAATATACCCCGTCCAACCCATGCTAGCATGGAAAACGGATGTTAAGCCGAGAATAATGATGATGATGATCACATTCTGAAAGTTTCTTTTAAAAAAAATCCCAAGTATTTATTCAGCAGTTAGAGTAACTGAGACTTAAATTTAGAAGATCAACTCACCAGCAGATAAAATATTAAGCTTATTGCAATCAAACGCTGTGCAATATATGTTTGACATATGCCTTTCCTTCATTATGATAGGTTTAGGTTCCCCCATATATGTTATTTCATTACAATTCCATAAAAGCACTCTCTGGTCATCACCACCTAAGAAAAAAAAAAAGAATTATTAATCTGAATAAATTTTGTATTTGTCCAGTAAGAAAATGTGTTAAAAACATAGCATAGTGAAAGAAGTTTAGCTTAAATTAAAACCGGCTATTAAAAATGTTGTCTTTCTGCTATACTTAAATTATAGCAAAACATAAAACAGCTTTAACAAGGCAAGGTTTGTAAAAAATTGAAAAACTAAGATAGAGATAGACAATTCATTAAGTTAGTTACGGTTGTTAAAATTTAGGTTAGTCTAACCAACCTCTATGGACATCAATGTGCATAAACACTGTGCTTATTAATAAATATTTTCCCTAGCAGGCAGTGACCACTGGAAACCAAAAACAGCTAGTGAAGTTAAATTTTTTTCGCAGTCCACAAAACCTGTACTTTTTTACACAAAATGTGTATATTGTTAACAACGTAGTTGCTGGAAAATATATTATATTAACCAATGAACTTCGTTAATGATGCTGTAAGCAATTGGAGTGTTTTTCGACCAATGGTACACGAAAGGTTGCAGTTGACAGATCCTTTATAACATCAGTCATGTTGCCGACAACTTTTACTTGTTGAGATTGTAAAATTCTACCAGTGTAGAACCACCAAAGATACCATCTTTTTCCGAAGATAACGTCATAAATTGTTTTTCCTTCATAAAAAACTTGATTTCTCTTGACGCAATTTAAAGAAATATGTTTCAGCTGATTTAATTTCATAATCATTCAAGATCTTGATATTTAAACTCGCTTTCGTCGGGTTTGTGGCAGATTTCCTTGCATCCTTTAACCTGTTGATAAATCTGATCACATATGCTATAATACTAACTGTACTTTTGAATCCATATTTGTTAGGGTCAATTAGGTAGTTAGAAAATTGGTACCTTTCTAAAACGTCTTCAGGAACATTTCTCTTTACAGCAAAAGTTTGATAACTTTTGACAGAATTTTTATCAAACCATTGAAACTCCAACGGATTATTATCATAAATTGAAAACGCATCTTCTTTCTTAACTGCGCTGATCTCTGATGCATTAATCTGAAGTTCTTCTACAGTTTTACATGGAAATTGATCAAGCGCATTTTTCATACATTCAAACCCGTTTATCCAGGTTGAATTCTGGTTGATTTCTGTCAATTTTGCTCATTTTCTAGTACTAATGTCAGCAATCATATCATTTCCTTGAATATATCTCCATTTTTCAGGCTTTGTGAACATTCTGACTTCTACAACACGGTTTCGAACCCATTGTTTTAAAGGACGGTTGTTGTTATTTATCCAATGAGGCACAATCTGACTGTCTGTAAGCTTTACTCCATTTTTCCGGTGGGTCTTGAAGGAACATCGAACTACTTCACCAGTGTGCGCATTTATTGTAGCGGCAAATAATTCCGCTCTTGGCGGAGTCATACCTTCAGTAATTAATTTTGGTCGTGCAAAGACAAGTTGGCATGAATACGATCCATTTTTTCTAAAAAATTGGGCATAAATCGCCGCACAAGCTAACGATTTGCTGGCATCCCCAGTCATATCAAGGTTGATTGCATCATCAGGAAAGACAGCCCGCTTAAATCTTATGTTGTTGATTTCTTGAATCATTTGAAAGTTGGTTTCCCAAATAGGGCGGAGTCTGTCGGGTATTGTGTCATTCCAGTCCAGGTCATGGATGACGAGTTGGTGTAAATCAAGCTTTAGAGATGCAGTGATAGGTGTTGTTTTTCCTGTTAAATCAAAAATCTCGGAGACTTTAGAAACAGTGGCGTCTAGTAAGATTTAAGGGAACAGCGTTATGAGTTACTGGTTTTCTGCCACGACACTTTTTCGCAAAATTTAATTCACTTACATCCAGTGGTCAGAATTGAAATCACCTGAAACTTTACGGTGGAAACGGTGGAAGATTAGATCGCTTAAGTATACATCTGGTCTTGTACTGCTCCAAAAGTTGCTTGTTGGCATCAGTATCTTTATGATCTTCACAAACTAGGACATGCTTTTTCGTAGAATATCGATTAGGGCTTGAATGTCTGCAGCAGAAATCTCTTTGGCAGTTACCTTCCTTGTGTTTGCTTCTATTGATATCTACGCCAGGAAATAAACACTGGAAGCACAGCTTTTTCTTGATCAACTCTAAAAATCTTTGAGATGGTGTCATATTTACAAATTTAAGACATAAAAAATACTGCTAACTTTGCAACCATCTGGGCCAATTGTTGTAACATGGTCGCTCTCCTCACATATAAAACACTTGTTAAAATTAAGATTTTTATATTCAGTGTTATGAGATTTGAATTTGTACCTTTTGTCCTGGGTTCTTGGCTTTTGTTCTTCAAATATCAACACTCTTTGCTGCTGAATTTTTAGATCTTTTTCCAGAATCTATCATTTTGAGCCATTGTGCTTCACCTTCGAGATCGTCTTCACTGCAACCATCTGGTTACTCTACTGTCTCCAATAAGTTTATACATCATTTGCATACCATCTCCATGAAACAGCTTTTCCTCTATATGAAGTTTCTTTGATAAGGCAAGTAAATCTTTTACCACATTGATAATTTTGCTCAGTCTTTCAGCTACTTGTGATGGTTCCCTCACTTTCCAGATAGGTTCCATGTTATTGACCTCAACAAATTTACTGGTCATTCTTGGGTCACCGAAGTCTACCTTTAGACGTTTCCATATCTCATTGATGTCTTCTTCCTTTCTCACAAGAGATAACGCAGGGTCATCTAAGAAGTTTTTCTTAGATATAACTTCTCAAAATGACTTTAAAATGTATACACATCAGTTTTAGAAGCATATCCTATGAATTTCTTTTGTAGTCGATTTTCGACTTCTTAATTAGCCTTGTCACTTGATGAAATTCAAACTTGTGAATGTTGTCGCATAAATCGGTCTGTTTGAATGTTTCAGCAACATAGCTGGCTTGATAAGACAAATCAAAAGGCTTGTTTGTAATGCAGTATTTGTGAATGTAAATAATATTTAAACTAAATGATATTGATACAAGTTTTAATATACATGATTCTGAAATATTACTGAAAGGTAACAGAAAAAAAACTCACCAGTTGCCTCAGTTTACATAACAAATATAAGTATAAACTTGAATGAATAAATGAATCGCCTAGCATTTGAATATGTTAACCTTTTTTCAAACTTTTCTACGGACGCATTCGTGTTACACAGTGATTAGAAACTTGAAAATCTAACTATTTCGAACATAAAACAGATACATATAGAAACATTAAATCCCTAATGACAAAAATATATATAACGAGCATTTGATAATAATAAATGAACCATACGATAACCATGACAACACAAGACATTACGCAACAGGTCAATACATAAAATTAACAACTTCGATTTCAGGCGATCAAATTTTGATAACGGGCGGTGAACTTAACAAACCGTATGGTCATATTGTCATGATTGAACTCTGCCATTTTCGTGAATATCAAAATGCAATAACTTGATTATAAAGAAGATTAATAGCTTGAAAGTTGTTATAGGGTGCTCTTAGACAAATATAAATGAATTAGCATAAAAAATAGTTTTGTAGCAGCTATACTTTCCTAAGATAGGGTTGAGAGTTTTTAAAGAAAACAATAAATTTGACCGAATACAAAGAAGAAATTTTTCTCAGCAAAATGATTTCTTCAAGGCATATGCTAAAAAAATTTTAAACTACACAAGCTTGTCGTTATCATTTTAGGTCAAAATATTTTTATTTTATTATTTTTTCAGGCCAAAATATTTATTAGGCTTGTCTGGCAAACTTTCACATCCCACAGCAAGATATAAGTAGGGTTCTGGACCACCACTCAATTCACTTTGACTTCTTAAATACTTAAACACAAAGCCAATAAAACATGTGACGCATGCAATAATCCATTATAAAGCTTTAGTAATATAGATTTCAATAGGTACTCAAAAGTTGTCATTGGATGAAAAGACCGCAGGCCTTTGTCTTTGATTGGAAGAAAAACAATATTTGGTACGATCTACTGCTTTTTTAAAACTATTTAGTCATGTTGCCTATAAACTGCTAGTTTCACCAATACACTTGAAAGTCAACCTAGTCACATTTAGGATATTAAGCATTACAAGCACACATCTCTGGCCTGTTGCTAAATTACTATTAACCATAATTTACAGTTATAGGAGGTAAACATAAAAAAGTAATAGAATGTTATCTAGCTGCATATGCAATTTTCTTGTTATGTTAAAAATGAGCTTGGTGAAAATAACACGAAAAAAAAAAAAAAAAAAAAAAAAAGTTGGATGAAACAAAATTTTTTAGCTAGCTACTGATGTACGTTACAGCCAATATGTTAAAATTGGTTTATTTAAAATTTATAACTGAAAAATTCTTTGAAATATCCCGTATAGAAAACAAATATTTTTTTAAATATACAGCATTTAGAAGATATAAAGGTTAAAAAAGGACCATCAAAATAGCTTTCAAAATGCAATTCCATCCTTTTAATTTTCTGAAGAAACTTGGTATACTTTGGCTCACACAACCATGACCCTAGGGAATTCCAAAAGCTGAACTGGAGTGATTACTGTGACTAAAGCTGTAAAAGAAAGAAACTGGTTATTTAAAAAAGAAAATTGGTATACTTTGCCTTACAGTCAGACAGACAGATGTATATGGGTATTATAATATAGACGAACTGCACTTTTATCACAAAATTTTTAATGAGCAAACATACTTTCAGATAAATTTTAGAATAAAAATTTGACCATAAAAGAAATATATTTTCCTTGCGGTATCATTAATTAATTACAATTTAGAATGTTTACAATTATTTCCTACCTACAAGTGATATGAAGCTATTTTTAAGAATCCAGCTGAAGCTCAATGTAAATTTTGTAGTTTGACGTACAAAGCAACAAACCTCTTGAAAAATCTCTTGCTTTTTTATTGCTTTAATTTTGCTTGATCAGTTTGGAAATGAGTAATCATTTACTGGCTTTTTTAAGCCATGGTATATCAACAATGGCATGTGTTTTAGCACACTTGGATGTTATAAGCATGTGTGGAAGTGTTTACATGTGATTACTAGCACTGTAAATAAAAAGGCTGGGTAAAAAACTTGAAATTGTATTGCTCAGCTATACAACAGAGGAATTAAAAGCAAAATGTGGGTATTACTAGTATATTGATTTTACAGGTAATACCATTGCACCAAAAAAAACTAGTAAAATTGATACATTTTCTAGAATTAACACCTTATCTGGAAGTCTTTTGAACAACTTCTTTACAGATAATTCACAAATGCATGTACCACTCTATGAAATATTACGAAAATTCAAAGCACTAGCCTGTGAAAAAACCCATGAGAATTTGCATGTCACTACTCACCTGTCACTGCCATTTTGGCTTAGGAACCATCGGACAGAGACATAGGATGAGCATTATAATACAAATGTGTCAAACCAAAATATTCAGCAAATTATTAAAAATTGCAAACTGAAGTAGATACAAACCCGAAACTAGTAAATCTCCATCGTTAGAAAAGTTTACAGCATTGACACATCCATAATGACCAACTAAGTCTCTTTTGTAAAGATTTTTACATACATCCAGTCGATTACTGAAACATTTTGTATTCAACTGTTTTGGAAGAAAGAACATATTCATATCATGCTTTTTCATTATTAGTTTTTCTGAAAAAAAAAATATTACATATATCCTGACAAGTTTAAAACAGGAAAACATCTAAAACTTGAACAAATACAAAATATGACACAGAAACTAACTTTACAGTATTGCTTATAAATGTCTGGACCCAGATGCAGTGGTATGAGTGTTAATTATAGCCATGGAATCAGTTTGTGCCCATGTAAATGGCATGTGATGATTATTTAGGGAAACACAGTTTAATCCTTTTACTTACCCGGATCATTTTATAAATATGTCCGTGTGGCTGCTTTTTTGTTTGTTTTTCTGTGTCATAATTTTCTTTTCTTGCTGGAGACAAGTGGGGGACATTTAAACTCGTGAAACCCAACAAAAGTACCAAGTCTCTGAACAGCGACTCTCTCAGTCATAACTTCCTTGTCTCTGATTGCCGAAATAATAATAAACAGTATAATAATTATCACGGATTGTCTGTAACAGTGATGTACCAAACATTCTTTTCTAATGTTTATATAATTTTGTTATCCATTTCAATCTCAGCAATCACAGTGTGCATGATAAATAAATTGCTACAATGGGGAGGAGATAGTTACATGTGTCTTATTAATTGTATTTTTAATTTATTTTTCATATCTCCAATGATCACCTGTTGCTTGCAGGTAGTGAAGATAAAAAAAGAAAATTATCATTTATACATTTAATATTAACATTTTTCAATATATTTGACAGAAATTAATAATAAAGTCCTTGGTACCAGGTTGTGAAATATACGTCAATAACACCTAAAAATGATACCTCCTATAATGCCCTATTACCAGAAACAAATCATTTCAATGTGCTCAATAGGAGCACTGGGTAGCAATAGCAATATGAAGCAATTTCACTGCGTAAAAAAAAATTAAATCACATAGGCTAAGTAAGGTTACTACATATATGATCGCTCATGCAGTTATATTAATTCCTTTGTATACCCTAATTTCTTTCCAGCCTACACATATACTGTTAAAGTTGTGCAATGTCTGCTTTGTTTCATGCTGCGCAATTTTGTAAGGTTGTTAGAGCTACAAATAAATGAAAAACAATGCACAAAAGATTCTGTTAATATAAAGGAAACCTTGGCTTGTTTGCACTAGTAAATGTATAAACTTTTAAATGTCACAATACATGACAGAAATAATAAAACTAATCATGTAGCCCTCACCACATTATAACTTGCATCAACAGTGGAAGTCGTAAGAATCAACATATAACCAGCGGGTTATATACCAGAAAATACGATAAACAAAAGAGGGCAGCAATGAATTTTATTCACAAAACTTTAGCTAGGTAGGTAGCACTAGCTATAGATTCTCAAAGATTTTCGTATCTTATTTATTCACAGGGGAATATGTCAAGTTTAAATTTGATAGACCTTCAGTTACGGATTTTTTAAAGAGAAAACATGAAAATACTGTGAAAAATACTTTCCTTTAGATTTTTTCATGCTGGATTTACATTTTCTTGCTTCTTTTAAAGAGAATTATGGTGAAATGATAGGTTGTTTCAGCGATAAAAATTAAATGGTTTTATCAATGATGCAAAAATTTGCATTGTTTGTCAAATGGTGATTAGTACTGTGATGACCATTTGAAATGGCAATTTCAAAGAAAATAAAGAGCCACAATATTCTCTGTGTTATCGATCTGGGAATTTCCATGAACTTGTTATGTGTTCAGACAGACAAGCTGTGTTCACAAATGCTGTGTGGATAATGGACATGATGACAAACCTAGTTAAAGAATACAGATTAGAATAGAATTAGAATAGAATTATTTATTCAACAGTATAGCTTTACATTGTTGTTTAAGATTAGGTTAAATAGCAAATATTTGAAATAGGGCCAACACTGTCAAGGAGACCAATATTATTAGCCACTAGCTATAACAAGATGTTGGTCACCTTGAATAAATAAAACAAACCAAACAAAAATACAAATTTTATACATTCTATAAATGTGTGCAAAACAATATTACTTGAACTGATTACACTAATACTTAGCTATACAATGAGAAGAATAACTGGGTCAACATGGATTTTAGCTTGGGTGGGGTGAGAGAGACTGAGTAAAAGGGAGAGCGTTTTGAACAAAATTCCATGAATGAATGGACTGTGTTCGAATAGAATTTGAGACAAAAGATTTGGTAAACACAGTGGGGAGATTTATCAGACCAAGGGTAGATCCACGAGTCTGATGAGAATGGGAAAAATCAACATTGAAAGCATAGAGAAAGCATAAAGAAAAGTTACATTTTTCATATGAACCAAACCAGGAAAAGGGGGTGGAATGGGATTGTTGCTGTTTCTCTCACTGCGCAATGTTGAAGATAGTAAATATGGTCAATGAAGTGATGACCTGGTTGGCCCCAAATTTCATTGCAGCAACATATGTGACTACCAAAAATAGAATGGCAGACAGAATTAGTGACATATTGTGGAACAGTCTTGAAGTTGTGCTATAGCTCTATCTGAGATTTCCAACTAAGGTCAAAATCTAGTAAAATGCAAAGATACTTAATGCATATTTTTTGCCGTTGATGAAGATTTTGAAGTCAAAGTTTATAGGTTTAAGCTTGTGCTTAAACAGGATATATTCAGTTTTACTTGCATTCAAAGAGATTTTGTTGTCTTTGAGACATTGAGAAAGTTTAGATCCATGTTGATTCTTTTGAAAGGGAGTTTAACGACTCGTTAAAACATATTGAGTTGATATCATCAGCAAAATGATGAACCAGTGAATATTTGATAGCACAATGAAGGTCATTTATATAAATGAGAAACAGAAGGGGGCCTAGTATGGATCCTTGCGGTGCACCATGTCTAATAAATCTGTAACTGGATTTAGATCCAATAATTGTTGCCTACCAGACAGATTGGAGCGAAATAGATCAAGAGGAATGCCACGAATACCATACTGGAACAGTTTTTTAAAGAGGATTTTGTGGTCAACAGTGTCAAGAGGTCAATAAAAACACCACAGACATACGAACCATTATCAAGTGCGTCCACAATATTTTGGCATATGTTTTTGAGAGCGTTTGCTGTGGAGTGTTTTTGCCTGAATCCAAACTGTTGACAGTACAAATTATATGTTGTGACAAAAACTGCTCTACACGTAGATCAGTTTTTCAAAAACTTTATCAATATAAGATAGCAAAGAGATTGGTCTGTAATTTGTACAGTCAAGTTTTGATCCTTTTTTAAATACAGGAATAACTTGGCAATTTTTAATTGGGATGGAAATACCATAACAAGGAATCGCTTTAAAATTCGCGACAACATCAGAGGACTAGGTCCGAGTCTGTTTTTCTTTTATAAAGCAGGACAACCCAGACATGTTTTGAATTTGTAGAAACGTAAATGGTCGGAAAAAAACACAGCGCAACGTGATTGGTCAGTTAATTTTATTATTTTGCACAGGTTTTGAAACTCAACGAGAGCTTTCCAGAGGCAGGGCACACGTGAATTATAAAGCCATGAATGAAAAGACAACTGCTAGTGAGTGGGAAGTCGTTGCTTTACAACTGCAAAAGAAGAGGAAGGGGAAAGATATTATGCAGCTTAGAAAATTTTAGGGGAGAAGAAGGTTCGTAACTGTCGTTTAGCTAGCTACTTCTCCCTTCCACTTTTAATATTTTAACGTAAACTGCAAATAACTGTTTTAGAACGGCTGCAAAACATTGTATTTAGTGAAATGGGAAGGATTGGGGACAGAAGATTGTAGCTGGGAGCCGAAAGAAAACCTTCTTGACGAAAGACTAATCTAGTAAGTTTTTGTTTGTTTTGTTTTGCTGTTCTTTCTTTTTTGTGTACAATTATGTTGAAGATATTATGTTTAAGATACGATGAAAGAAAGTAAAAATAAAATTTAATTCCTTTTTACGGTGAAGTTTTAGCAAAAAAGAGGCGCCTTATACCTAGGGTTGTGATATCCTTGTTAAAAATTCCTTAACTCATAGTGTTGTGTCCATATGTATAAACAATGTATATAATTTTTTAGAGTTGATTTTTACAAAATATATGGAACAAAATATAAGTCTACATATATCATAACTTTGCAGAATTTCTTCAATTAGTAAAAACTTTTGAATGCGTGATGCTGGTGCTCTTCTAAAAATATCTTTGTAAATTGATCTAACTTCAGCCAGTTTTTTTGATGTGAGATCTTCTTTGGTATTTGCATGTTGACTGTCGCTGACTATTGTGGGCATTGAGACAATGCTGCTGTTTTGTACTGAAGCCTTTGCAGACCAAAACACGGTATGTTTCTTCTCATATTTTCTTCTCGTTCTCCCTACACCTTCTTCTTGTAAACTTCTAAATCGTTTTTCAACTTTTAACATAGCTATATGTTAAAAGTTGAAAAACAAGCAGCTCCTAATCAAATGCTGCATTTGTCTCCATTGTGGCTGAAGACAAGATTAAACAAACTGAAAAATACACCAGGAAGAAGTCTAAAAATTCCAACCACTCTCTCCAATTTCAATTCCAGTGAGTTATGGCCTGTTCATTTGTTCATATAGTTGATAATTTCTAAATAGAACCAGTTTTCATAAAGGTCTTGATTATAAATTACCAAAATATTACTGAAACTTGTCCAAACAGAAATTTTACTACCTTCCATAAAAGTGTTGTTCTAGAAACTTGTTCCAATGGAAGAAAACTTTGAAAATTTTTTTCACTAATGCTTTTTTTAAGGGTCTCATTAAGGATGTCCACTCCACCTTGTTGTTATTTCACCAAATTTTCATTTATACACTAATACTGTGTATTTTCTCCAGCATAATATCCACATATTTTCTTTGTGGTTTTTCTTTCTAAAAGTGCAAGGTGCATGTATGGTTATTTAGCACGAAAACTATACCTTTACCTTTGAAGATTATCTTAGTTTTGTTTGATTAAAACTGTTTTTGTTTTAGATAAAAAGATATGTTCTTTCTTGACCAAGGTAAAGCCAAAGCTGGCATTGTAATCTATATAATAATACGCTTGTGTGAGTAACCATGTGAGTCCACGACACGCAAAGTACAGGTCACTTTCTTACAATATGGCGTTACGCTAAAATTTACCAAGTTAAAAAAACGCAAATGAGGGGGTTACTATTTAAACATTTAAATCTCTTTTCTTATTACTTTAAAAAATAAAACTCTTTTTCTTTATTTTATTAAAGCTAATTTTAATTTTATTTTTAAATGTTTTTTTTTTTGTTTTAAAAGTCCTGTTGGTCGTTATAGATAGAATAATTCAATTTTAACCCCGGTTTACCATGTGCGCACCGTATCTCACGGAAACAAAGTTTATCAACTGAAAAAAGAAAACCAAAGCAAAGAATGTTGTCTCTTTTTCAAAGTAATCTTGAAAAAAGTTATTTCAAACAATGTTTACTCATCATGATGTTAGGTTAAAGGTTATTTGTTTCTTCTATATTTTCAATTTTTGTGTTCTGGGACCGAGGTTGTATCGCATTCGAATATGAGTGTAATTCGAATCTCGAACGTAAAAAACACAACCGTTGTTGTAGAGTGACTGTTGTTGTTGTCGAGCGAGAATAAAAAAAGTTTATGTTGTGGTCAGAAATATTTGTTATAAAGAAGAAAAACGTACGATGATATAACGTCAAAAAAAGAACTGATTGGAAATGTATCAGACAATTGTAGGTGGCTATACATACCGCTAGGGCCTACTGAGAAAGAAAAGCAGGTGTGTTGTTTAGATTATCTGGTAAAGGAATGAATTTAGGTGAATAACATTTTTAAGCCATTTATACGCTTCCAGCTAAACTTTCCCTTAAATATGAAGTTAAATATGTTTTTTTTGTAAGAATATACTCAGGGTCAGTTAAGGATACCTTAAGAATATGTCCAACCTCCATTGTTTGTTCTAAATAAATATAAAAAGAATTTGCCTATAGCTATAGCAAGCTTTATTTTAAGGCATTTCATATATATATTTTGAGGCCATAGCCCTTCTAAAAATATATTAGGAACAATAAGAATAGTATTTGTCAAGAAAGTTAAGAACATTTAGGCTGAAACGTATAAAAACGTATAAAATAAACGCTGTATATCCTAGATATATATCCTGGAATTTTATAAACTATAAAAAGTAATTTTTCCGCTGTTACTGGTTTTTAAATAAACGTTTACATCTGTTACGATGTTACGATCGTTTCAAATATATTCGATTCTTAAATTCGAAAACACTGCTTTGTTATCTTCTTTGATTTTATGCGTGATTTTCTTGATTATAAGTTTGGGTCTGTTCTGTTAATATTTTGGATTGAAATATTTCGGTAGATATACTGTTTGCAATAGACTAAACAGCTGATTTATATGACTTTGAAAAATGTTGGATTTTTTTTAATGTTTGGTATCCTTTTTTCCCCTGGTGTACTTCTGGAATGGCAAAGCAAGTATATAGTTTTAACTTATTTCGCTTTTTACGTAACGGTTGCTAGACGCCTTTGATTTTTTTGGACATTTTCCATTTTTATTTCATAATTTTTTTAATTTTTTTTTGTTGCACATGCTTATATTTTTAGACGTTTTGTTCCAGCGGTTATAAACATAGAATAATGGAGATTGTGAGCAACCTCGATCTTTTTGGCATCTCGTTATAAAAGAGACAAAGAGCCCGGGGTCGAGGTTGAAATGTGAGTTCTGAAAATTCAAATTACTGAGTTCTACGTTTTTATTTGGCACCCCCCCCCCCCCCCCAAAAGGACTCAATAAGAGATTCAGTGGATTCTTCCACTGGCATTCGGCCCATTAACCTCATCTCTGTCAATAACTAAATGGATTAAATCATCTTCCAGTCTGTCATTTATTCTTAAAAATAAATGTAGCTCATCAATGTTGTATAATGGGTTTGCCTATCCATTGTCATTTTTCCAATTTCCATGTATAACTCATTTTAGAACATTATTTCTAAGATCTTGTCTAGGAATCAAAAAGTAAGTGTGAAAACCTGTTAATGATTATCAAAGACCAGTTTAAAAGCTTTAAATTCAACTATATACCTTTCAAATTTGCTGATGTGGCAATAAATACAAGAGTGATTGCTGTTAGCACTCTTCATCCCCAGGCTCATCAGAAGAAACTAAAATATGTTAATAATATATATTTAACTTAAAGGTTGAAATTATGTTTGTGCTTTTTTAGTATTATATATTATGTCCAGCAGTGAATATGTCTGGATAATTTTGTGCCATCAACACTTATTTTTAACTAAAATAAATTAAATTTTTTCACTCTTCGACTCCATAAATTTCAAAGTTATTTAACTTCGTTTTATACTTACATTTAGTTTTTGCATTCCTGAAGATACTAGGTGTTCCACTTTCAACATTTCAACTTCTGGTGCATCTCCCGGTGTAAAAGAAATTGGAAACTTGGTACCCAAAACTTGCTGGCAACCTTCAACGTAGTGCGTACGTAGAAGAGAGTTATTGAGTTGTGATAGCCCATGGTAACCTTCGCGTGAATATTATATTTGTCCAACGCGTACATCACTTTCTTCACCTCCTGCTGTTCTTCGCCTGGCAACTCTACAAACATCTTTTGTTTTTTTCAGGGTGACCACTATTAAAATAAGAACAAAAGTAAGGATATTAAGGAGAATTAAGGAGACAAATTGACATATTTTAAGAATATTTTGCTGCGAACCAGAATAAAAAAATAAAAAAATAAGGATAATTAAGGAGAAAACCAATTTTAGTTCTCTATCTTTAATGTTACATACAATGTTTAATGATAAGAAAATTATACATATTATACAAATATACATTATTACAAATTATGGCCGGAAAGATAGAAAATATAGGATTTCAAGTAACAGAGAAATATGTCTTATTTCACTGGTGATGAACAATCCATAAACACATTTTTCAAAAAGTTACGATCAGAAAAATTAAGAAATAAGGAGGAATTAAGGAGAATAGCTAAAAATTCAAACTTTTTAAGTATATTTAAGTACTTTTAAGGAGGTTTTCTTATTCTAAGGTTATTTAAGGAATTTAAGGAGGAGTGTTCACCCTGTTTATTTGGCCACAGACGTCAATTTTAGAAGAGTTCGAGGATTCACAGTTGTTTGATGATACTGTAATCTCTATGGATAGACAAAATTTAGATTTAATTTTTTTAATTTATATTATAAATTTATATTTTTTAATTTATATTATAAATTTTATATAGGAGCATCTCCCAATTGCAAATTTTAGGAGGGTTCTTTTTACCAAATACATAAGACTTCATTTTGTACTTCCAGGCTGCTTAATGGAATGCCTCCGTTTTTTATAAACTGTTTTAATAGAAAATTTTCCACCTTTTAGTAACGTTGCTTACCGGTTGCTGCAGCCATCGGCACATGCAAAAGTTCATCACCAAATGTTTTGAAAGATACACTAATTGGTTCCAAACCATATCCTTCCGAAAACAACAACGCTTCTCCATCAGTTTCTCTATAAAATTGTTATGTGTAGGGTTAATTAAGCTTGTTACCAACCTCATTCCAAGTAAATTTTCATGCCTGGGACCTAGTGTTATATTTATCACAATTAGTATATCCTGCGCTACTTTTAAAGATGGTACTGGGAATGAGTTGCCATAAGTTTTAATTAAAAAAAGTAAATATTCGAACCGTAATTGTTTTTTCTGTCTTTCTTGTTGCCGCGCACCAACTTCATTATACCACTTCCCCCATTGTGTTTGCATTGTCAGCAAATATTATGTTGCAATTTTTGACACTTTTCCATAATCAGACATTTCAGCAAGTAGAGTAGCATTTTCAGTTTGTAATAGTCCTAGTTCTAGGTTTGGCGTGGACAGAAAATTCTCTGAGGCTATTTTTAATGTATATCCCCAACTTTCCTTTTCTTTATTGCGCACAATAGAGGACTTTCCTTTAACAAAGTTGTGCGTGCAAGCAATTAAAACAGAGAGATTTTACTATTTTCGCTTTGACTTCTCCCTTCAATTTGTATCCTTTATCCGAAAGGATCTTCTCCAATTCTTTGTATGAATTTGGCTTTTTCCGCCATTCCATAAGGAGGCATCCTTTTAGCGCAATTACAATGCCGAAATCGTCAGGTGTAACTCTTATTTTGTCCATGATTAACCTGGTTAGTTTTTTTTAGGGCGCGGAAAACTAACTTTTGTAAAGGGCCTCAGCATACTATGCATACAATAACACTTCTGTTGTGATTTGTAATAACGAATAAAACTGAGCGTCCATGTGTAAAACGGGCCTTAAAATATATCTGGGCGAAATATCGTGTGTAGGGGAAACGTAAAACGCGGTAAAAATCATTTTAATAAGCGAAATAAATAAATATGTTAACCGGTAATAAGAATAAACATTAATGATACAAGAAATATTTTAATAGTTAATTATATGTTTGCTCAAGTGAAGATATTACTACGTCCTTAACATAACAACGATTCAGACAAAAACATTCGAAAATTTGCTACAATAACTTATCTTTTTATAGAAAACTCGACTAGTTTGAACAATTTTCAAGGAAATGACTAATTAATTCAGGGTTATTGAGAGGGAAAACATTCTACACAGCCGCAAACAAAATGTTGTAGGCCAAAGTAACGAAGCACTTGTAAAAGTATGGTAGCTATTTTTTTTGAAAACTTTGTTTGCACAATGGTTTTAATAGCTAACTGTTTCCTTAAACGTTGATAGACAAAAAAGATTGTGCATTTGCCATGGCTAAATTTAAGGTGACTGCTTATTTTTTTTTAGAAGGTATAGACACTATATTTACATATTCACTTGTTAGGTCTTAAAAAAAATGTTTATTATTTCTTGAAGTAGGAAGTCGTAAAAATTGGGTATTTTTTTGGGGTATTTAAGGAAAAATTTGAGGTTTTTTAACGCTAATTTGACACGGTTAAAAATGTCTTAAAGTTAATGCATTTTTGATGCTTAGCAAGTATTTTAAGCGAAAAATCAATATCAGTTGTTAGAAGTAAGAAAATAAACATTGTATATCCAGAAAATTAGAACTAAATATTGGGGAAACCCTAAAATGTGATGAAAACACGTGGAATTCTGCATTCGAATGTAAACCTAACCCCCTGACATCATTGCGTATTGCGCAAAATGGTAGCTCAGGATGTCATTGCATTCTGTCATGCACCAGAAGAAAAAGAAAGATTGATTAGAATTGAGAGTGGCTTGGCAAATTCAGATTTGAGAAGAGCCAATAATTGACTAGGAATACTAAAAGAACCAGATGCTTTATGGAAATTAAACAAGGCAATACATGAGGCTAATTCATCAGTCTCTGTTGGCAAGAGAAAAATTGAATTAGAATTTCTGTTTTGAAGAAAATGAGAGAAGTGCTTCGAAGAAAAAGGAATTTTAGATTGTATGGTATCAGCAATAGAAGAGAAATAATCATTGAAGAAATTAGAGATTACAGAAGGATCAGTGACATTAGTATTATGAAGATTGAGACAGGTAGGAAAAGAAGATTTAGACTTTTTAGTAGATATGATAGAATTGATGCCTTGCCACACCTTGTGAATATTGCCTAGGTTTTAACTGGAATAGCTTGCATAATACTTTCTTGCCTTGCCTGCACAAGGTCAAAATTAAGTTTCTATACTGCTTATAACGTTTATTAAGAGCAGATTTAATTAAAGGATCTTTAGCCTTTATAGAGAATTTATAAGGATGCTCACATTGTTAAATACACTTAATAACACCTTTAGTGATCCAAGGATTTAAATCAAGTTTGTGTTGATGCTTAGTCAGTGCTTTTGTAGGTGCATACTGATCCGGGAGGCCTTCAACCCTGTTGAAGAATTTGTTGAAAAAGAAGTCTAAATTGCCAGAACTTATTTCAAGAGTTTGTTCCCAGTTTGTATCAAGAATGTCAAGAACAAAATTTTCATGATCAAAATTTTTCCAATCTCTGACACTAGTCTTAACATTACATTGTTTTTTTGTTAAAGATAACGAATTGAGGCAAGTGGTCTATAAGAGTACTGGAGGAGTTAGTTATCCTAGTAGGAAAAGAGGAAGTTATATCTAAAAAATTCTCGACAGGTTACAACCTGTGTCACCATAAAGTCGACTTTAATGTAGATGCAAAATGGGTCTTTTTTGCTACCAGCCATG
Organism: Hydractinia symbiolongicarpus; assembly: GCF_029227915.1. Lineage (NCBI taxonomy): Eukaryota > Metazoa > Cnidaria > Hydrozoa > Anthoathecata > Hydractiniidae > Hydractinia > Hydractinia symbiolongicarpus. The sequence continues at coordinate 7,038,918 of NC_079883.1, read as the reverse complement.
GAAAGCAACCATGTGACGGAATTGAAGGGAGAGTAAAGCAGCTTGTTTCAAAAGCTGGTCTTCAACTAGTAAACAAAAATTCTATCCTTAATCTGACATGTTTAAATATTGTGAAAACTATATAAAGGGAATAAAATTCATATTTATTTCAAAAGATGTCATGGTTCAAACCAGGGAATCTTTGGCAGAAAGACTTACCAAAGCTGTCACCATTCCAGGTACCAGGAGCTAATCATAAGTTCATTCCAATCAGCAAAAACAGCATTAGCATGAAATATTGTAGTCAAGATAAAGAAGTTACAACAACTTTTTTTATTTTCAGGTGAAAATCCTAGCATAAGCAATACTGAGTTATTGAAAATTATTAAATCTCTAGATTTTGTTAGCTGTTATTATGAACAACATTGATGGATTGGTTTGGTTCTTAAGAAAGGTGAAGAATAGGAAGATCTTCATATCAAGTTCATACATCCACATGGTCGTAGTCCATCATGTGGCCGTTTACAGAGGATCTTTGTTGGGTACTTTATAATCATATTTTGTGCAAAATTGATAGCCCTATTACCACAACTGGTAGATCAAATACTCCCAGTCAAACAGACATTGTAGCAATTCAGACGAATGTTGTATATTAAACTTTTATCTTGTTTTACAGTGTGTTATTGATAGTGAAACTGAGATTATGCAGGTTCTTTCTATGAGAAACTTACTTGATTCAGCCTTGATTTTTGTACATTTTTGACTCATGTTTTATAACCTTCAAATACTTTTGCCAAGAGCCCAGTCTTTTTCAGGAGAGGTGTGCGATCGCACGCGCACGTCTTGGCGCGCACGTCTTGGCACACACCTAAATCGTTTCAGGAACACCTACGGAGCACAGATGAAGCAAGTCAGCAAAACTGCGCTTACAGGCGGAATAGACTTTTATCATGGATTTAATTGTAGATAATTTCTACATTTAAAAAAACAATTGGAAACCATAGCAGGTCCAAATTTAATTGATTTTTTCTTTATGCCTGTAAAAACGAAACCCACGTGCGGTGTAATTTTTTAAGCCGCGTGGATAAAGATTTTTTTAAATTTGAAAACGAAGCATATGTCCCCTTGCGATGACCTGAAAAGTAAACAATGAATATAAAAATGAAATGCATACTATTTCGGACATGTAGAAAAGGAAGTTAAGATTGAGAGAGTCACTATATTAGTAGACGTTCGATCATCATGTTTGGGGTTCATGATTTAAAACGTCCGCCACTTTCCTACCACAAAATAAATACGCAACAAAAAATAACCTCAGAGCCCGTATCGTATGCGTAACATTCTTTGCACATGCGTTTTACATCGCACGCAATACTTGATTTACACATGCAAATCATCGCACATCTACTCAAATATTCCTGAAAAAGACTGAGAGCCCTGTCAAAATTTGATTTGTCAAGTTTCTCAATATTTTGCAAGTTAGCAGTTGAAAGTGCCTATAATCTTAGCCACATGTTTCTTATAATCGTGTTTTTTATAAAAAATCATGTATTTGTTGTGATAAAGTATAGCAATATTAGACATTGAGTAAACCAGGGAGCACATTTAAAAACAATATGAAACTAAGCCATTATGTAGACTAGAGTATATAGTTTGCGTTGACAATTTTTTGGATTGTTTATGTTACAATCATTTTAATTATCGCCCGTAGCAACCAGTTCTGTATGTTAGAATATATGAATGATAGATTAAGTTATTACGAAAATATCTTTTAACCAGCCGCTTTTGTGTTTTTTAAGCCTTTTTATCAGATTCCCCACCCCAAAAACTATAAAGGTGCGAATTTTCAGCATTTTAGCACTTTGTGGATTACCAGATAATGAAATTCAAATTTCGCTAAGGCCGTTGTCATGGAAAATGTTAGGAGAAAATGGACAATATTAGCAAATTGTAGATGTTGGATATTTTGGACACCTCTTTATTTGAAAAACTGAAATTTGGTACACGTTTCTACCAGTTAGAGAAACTTGCATACCAAATTTCATGCATTTTTGAGGGGGTGGGTAATATCAGTTTTGAAAATCTGATGACTTGACATGGAATGACCCTGCCATTATAAGAATTAAAAGGGGTATGTTCAAAAGAATAGTTATGTAGAGAGAGATTTTCAGAAATATTTTGGGTGGAGATCTTAGTCTCAGTAATTGTCTAAGTTTTATGCTGATGTTTTTACTTAGATTTTACCAGATTTAAATACTTTTCTTTTAAGAAGTACGTAATCAGAAACACAAATTATACAACACATTGTAGTGAAAAGTGTAAAAATATTCATTTTAAAATTATTCAACTGCTCTTTTTAAGTTGAGTCTTTAAGTCCGTACCTCGCTTTGCACAGACAAATCTTGGTACTTTACAACTAAATTGCAGTTGAACCTCGTGTATAACTTGCAAAATCGGCGATGTACCCATATATTTCATTCGTTTTTTTTAAGAAATATATGTTTTTATATTGCCGTCAAAGGGTCTTGGCAGCAATTAAAAGAGTAATAAGGCAACCTACCTGGAGCAAAGACTGCCTTTACCAAGACTTGTTTTCCAAGAAAAATATCTTGTTTAAAAATGAAATTTGCTATAGCATCTAATTGTGAAAGAAAAAGGCCGGCCTACCACAAGATGTGTCAAGTAGCTTTTTTTAGTGACTTTTTATTTTTCAGACATTAGACGGATGCGGGGTTTTCGCCTATTTTTTACGGTATATGCGGTTTTATTGGCAACCTTGTTCTGGTCGTTTGTATATATAGACTGTTCTTTAACTGCTGGTTCTCTGGTTGTTCTGTAAAGACTAGTGGCTACCTCTTTTAGTCCTTACACGAAAAAACTGCCTTAGTCTCAATATTTTTGTCCAAGACAAGATTGAATATGTGGGGAATGGAAATATAATTGAAAAATCAATTTATGCGGCATGTCTTCAGCTAGCTGCAAAAACCATCACGGATATCTTTCTGTGCAATGCTTAAAATTATACAATCATTACCGGAATCTATTCCTTGTTTATTTTCATTTTGTTTCTTCTCTGTTTTTCGTTGGTTGATTTTGAAACCGAAAGCTCTGATGCACGACTTGTGCACAAGCATGCTGTAACAGCTCACTTCGCCGACCGTAATTTTTTTATTCGAATTGTTTACCCGCCATGGGTCACACTCACATAATTAATGTACAAGCTTAAGCTTTTTCTTAAGACATAGAGCTAAATAAACCATGGTTCCATTAAATTGTTTATTTTCAAGATGATGCAGGAGGTGGTTATTATGAAGTGAATAATACTCTGGCTTTTTCATTGCAACTTGTTGAATGTCATGATAAAGGAAGAACAAGATTCCTTACTATTATCTGGAGCCAACGCTTCAGCAGAGGTTCACTCAATCAAAAAAAGTTCGCCTTCACCAGTTCAAAATCTAAACGATGACATGGAAGGTAAAAATGTACAAGATGTAAACACGGAGGAATTGAGACAGCAGGAAAGCTTGTCACCAGCTAGCTCAACTGCGAGCATTCATGATACTAACTTCTTAAATGACAGAGTGAGATGCCTTGAAAGTGAAAAGTTGGCTCTAATGATAGATCACAACAATTTAATTAGAGAGTTTAATAAACGCATGGAAAGCCATTTGGAAGAAATAAGAAACCTCAAAGAAGCTAACCAGCATATTGAACAAGAATCAAACGAGTTGCGTGATTTGTGTTGCTTTCTTGATGATGATAGACAAAAATGTAGAAAGTTAGCTAAAGAATGGCAAAGGTTTGGAAAACATACTGTTGCTGTGATGAGAAATGAGGTTATGTCATACCAAGAAAAACTGAGAGCATTAGAAACAAGACAAAGTGAATTAATTAAGGAAAACAGGGAATTGAGAGACCTGTGTGTATATTTAGATAGTCAAAGAACAGGAAATTTGCACAATGAAAGTGCTGAAACTATGCTAAAATATAGTCTTTGTAAAAAATGTTCCTCGCTGCAAAAAAATAATACACACGAAGAAAATGGAGTAGAAGTGCAAACAACAGAAAACGGTGGTAAGTTTATACCCAACTTACTATATTTAATAATAATGCGTAGCTGAATTTCCAATCAACTACAAAGCAGAATGTAATGAAACAAGAAAATACTTAAATTTGATTGGCTATCTACAAATTATTCTTTTGTTTTAATATTTTTTCCATTGTTGTTTACATAAAAAGTGGAAATGATTTCAACTTTCAGTCTGAATTTAAAGTTTATCAACCACTCATTTGAGAAATCACCGTTTTACATTCTATTCCGTTTATGAGTGAGAATTCACTTTACTGTAATGCTTCAAAATTTTCTTTTTTTCATTATAAAACTATCTAATGTATATATACTTCACTTGGTTAAACAAAAAGCTCTTGTGCCAATGGCAATTCTGCTCTATATAACTTTATGATTTTGACTATGAACAATTGCATAAGACAAATTGGCAAAATTTAAAAAAGTCAATGGGGCAAGTTATCATGCAGCGTTAAGTAAAATGCGAATCAGGTGAGTTGTTCCAGTTCTAATGATATATGTCTCAGCACTTCGATGCGTTTATTTCCATGTAAGACCAATTAAAAATGCGGGCTTTTTAAATCTTATGATAAAATTGTATTTTTTGCCAACCAGATGTATAGATATGGGTGCTTCATCATACATTGCCATAAATATTTTTTATCACTAAAAAACATACACATCGTTATCGTTAAAGAAACTTGGTAAAGCCAAAAACAATTATAATCTATGGAGGAAAGTTTGGTATCTCTTATAACGATACGTGTCCATGTGTTTGTCTGTAACAGGCAAGGTGGATGTGTTAATTTTCCTGAGCTATTTCAGGAAATGAACCTGGCCTGACCTGGCCTAGTTATCTTTTACTGCGCATGTAGTTTGCATGCCCAAAATTGTTTTTATCGTATCTAGGTATGTGATTTTGAATTCTTTAATTGCTGTGTCTGCAACAAAAAGAGTGATATGACAAGCATATTTTTCAAGCCAAGGTGTAAAAATAAAAATACCTTGTTACACGAAATTAACGCTGTGTGGTTATTAACGCGGTTGACTTCAAACGGCGTTAATAAAAACCGCCTTAATTTCTGGTCTGTGTTAATTAAACCACCCTTAATTTGTGATCTAAAAAAAAAACGAAGAAAAAATTCAAAACTGCCTAGTGTATACATACATTATCATATACATCATATATATATATATATATTCGTCATTTTTTTCATATTTATCATATATATATATATATATATATATATATATATATATATATATATATATATATATATATATATATATATATATATATATATATATATATATATATATATATATATATATATATATATATATATATATATATATATATATATATATATATATATATATATATATATATATATATATATATATACATTTTTTGTCCTCAATTAAAATTTATTTTCGCGCATCGATTAAATTTTAAGCGCAGAGGCCTGAAATGAACAAGACGGATACTAGATTTTAATAAATTTTCATCGAAAAGAAATACTAATCATAACTAATGAGTAATCATACATTTATCGTCACTACAGTTTTCAGCAGCTTCTTCGCAATTACTTTCTTCTTCATTGTCACTTTCCACTTCCTCATCGTTATCTGAATCTTCGATTTCATGGCCAACAAGTTCTTCCAAAATAGCTTTGGAGCTGTCGACATAATCCAAATACATTGGATATTGAACTTCTGCAACTTTTGCTGTGTAAATCGAAAGTTTTTATTTGTTCAGCCAGCTTACTTTCATTTTGATTTGTATTTCAAGCCCACCCTGAAGTAATGGGGATGGCCTCTGTTTTGCATCATTAACAAAAGCTTTGAATTTCGTTCCCCTTGCCATAGCATAGCAAGTATAATGGGAAAGTTCTCTATGAATATGTCTAACAATTATTTCTCCTAATCGACCTCTCAAGAGCGCTTGTCCAGCCACCGCAAACTTATCGTACTTGTTATTGTGTTCACGCTTAAAAGACATTTTTGCCCAACATACGGCTCCCAATTACCTGTGTTGCAGTAAACATGAAAACCTCTAAGTGCAGTGAAAAATTCAAAATGTGTATCTGCCATAACTTCAATCAAAGTAGATTTAAAGTTGTCTACATTGAAACCGTATCATGCCAAAGTTATGGTCGAGGCATACGAGTTCCTCCAATCAAAGAAAGGAGTTAGTATTATAAAAATGGTTGGTAAAGTGCTGGTATTACTGCCGCCGGTGAAAATACTCAGAAAATGGGTACAAATTATATTCATTTGAACCCATTCGATGCTATGGAGTAGACATTTCTACTAACTTTTACATTGAATTGTCGTTGAATAAAAAATGTTTAGTCACATGAAAATTGTCAAAACTTGTCTCTAACCGCGTTAATTTCCACACACTTAAACTAGGTCTTCTCAAGCAACCGCGTTAATTAATGACCTGTTATTTTTAACTGTGTTAATAACCACACAACGTTAATTTCGTGTAATAAGGTACTTGCATTCTCAAAAACTTGTTTTTAAAAGTTAAGCAGCAAGAACTATTCTTCTGCTATTTCTAAAGTTATACAAAATATACTTGTGTTGTTTTGAAAGTTATGCAGGAAGTTTTACTTAAATTTTATACACCAAATTATTCTGGTCTCACTTAAATAATAAAAAAAGAGGGAATTATTTTTTTTTTAATTAATTTTAGTGTTGTTTTAATGTTTCTTGTGCATTCTTATAAGAAAATGTAGGTACCACATGTGCTAAATCTTTTAAGGAAAGTTCAGTTACAATAACCATTTTAAACCCAACCTATTTTAATAATAATAATAATAATAATAATAATAATAATAATAATAATAATAATAATAATAATAATAATAATAATAATAATAATAATAATAATAATAATAATATTTAAGGTATTTTGCTGTATTCGAATTATTTAAAATTTATAACGGAGGAGGGTGTTATGGCAAGCATATCTTGCCTTGTTTCTTTGCATGTATTTCCTCCATACAGTGGTCTGTTTACCATAGGCTTGCAATATTACATTTTAATTGGCATATTTTTTTGTCAATAATAAAGAAAAGCATGTATTAGTCATAAAACAAGGAATGGTGTTATGATAGCGTATTCTGCTTTCTTGTTTAAAATTATTTTTCTCACATGGTAGACTATTTTAGCAATAGTCTTGCAGTATTACATTTTACCTAAGAGATTAGGATTTCACTATTATATATAGTAATCATAACGGAAAAAGCATGGAAACAATAATTAAAAAAAATTGCTTTTGCAAAATTTCAGTCTGCTGATTTATAATTTGTTAATTTGCATATTGTATCATTGTTCAATTTCTGCACGCTTTGTGAAAAAAAAATTGTTTGATATCAAAATCCTTTCCATCAAGCATTTCTTGCAAAACTTGGTAAAACACAGACCTTTCATATTACTAATTTTTAGTTTTCATTTAATTATTTTGTTTTGAACTATTTTAAACCGTTTTTGGTCTTTTAGATGTGTTAAGAGAATTTAGTTCTCTATATAAGGCACTTTGTTCATTTGTATTATAAAAAACTAGTTGTTGACCCATCCTTCTTATGCCGTATTGTGTGTGTCTCGCTATTTGAGGTACTATTTTGCTTGAGACGCAGACATATATTGGTATTATAATAATAGTCGACAACTTGTGGAAAAATCCAGGTTGTCTATGTCACTTTTTTTTCTATTTCTACACTGTTGTAGTAGTATTTGTACCTAGCAAAACCTTTTTTGACTTCTCATTTGAATATGGAGAATTTCAAACTCAAGACATTCAGTTTTTCAATGTATAATATCATGTTTGCAAAACCTTTCATTGAGGTTTATTCCATTGTTGAAGAATATAAAACGTGCATGAGAAAAAATTTTGCTCCTTCATATAAATAATGAAATATAAATACATCTTTTTAGAAACCAGCTGTGCTTGTTAGGAAGGATTATATACTATTATTCTTTCATTATTATATCATGTAAAAGCAGTATGACTTATTATGCAAGCAACGTAACAATCTTTTAGCTATTTTAATAAGTGCTTTTACTTATCCTGTTTATTTAATTAATGCCTAGACTCGTTAACATCTAATTTGTTCACTTAAGCATTGCTTTTTCCTATCTAATAATACCACATGCTTTCTAAAGATTGAGTGTGAAATACTTTTTTTGTAAGAGAAATAAAGTGTGTGCTAACTAGTGTTAATCATTTTTACACACTACTTTCAACATATTTTTGTATACTGATATTCTAAAAACATAAAATAATGAATAAATCTGAACATCTAGTAATATTTATAATTATTATGCCTATAGGCAAAATTGGCTATTTAAATTCATGATTCATTCACCCCTAATATTTCTTTCTTTTTCTTACTTTAATTTTATAAGATATCTATACAGTAAAAAAATGTTTACAGCCTTGAATGTGACAGTCTTGAACAACTATTAACAAATTAACTGTCAAAAAAATCCAATTCAATCGAACATAAGCTATGATATGATAAGGATTCTAAAAAAACACTGGTTATCCGAAAACAATTTTTTCAAGCCCAAATTAATACCTTCAAAGTGCAGGGAAAAAAGAACCAATTACTCCAACTTGGCTATTTATGGAGTTCAGACCGAAAGTCTTCCTGAAAAACCCTTATTACCCTAAATTCAAAACTGTCATTAGGAAGATTGTATCCAATCTAAACTTCTTCACAGATAACAGAGTAGACATAGTATATTCATGGAAAACATGCAAGATAAGATCTCTGTTATGAATCAAAGATAAAGTAACACACTCTAGCGATGTTATTTATGAAAGAGAATGTTCATGAAGGGTGACTTGCATTGTAGAAACTAAGCGGAATGCTACTATAGAATAAAAAGAACACAATGGCAGGGATAAAAAGTCTAAGCCTTCAAAGTACTTGGTCCAAAATTCTGAGCACAAATTTGAAGAACAATTGATAAAACATGATATTTGTTGATTGCCGCCTTATTAGACGAATCAAAAAACAAAGATCAAGAAGTAAATTAAACAAGAGAATGTAAAATTTTCCATAGGTCCTTATATAAAAATTTAATTACATGTAAGTGCGGCTTTAAAGGAGGCTTTGGCCTTGAAAAACTAATTTATCCCTTTTTAGAGAAAAAGCCGTTGAATTCTTCAATTATAAATTTTTCAAAGATATTTTGTGTAGTTATTATTGGCCTGCAAGGGGCCAAAGAGAACAATTTTTTTGTGAAGGGGTTACTTCATTATGTTATGATTTTCGTGAAGTGGAACTTTGATTACTGGGATATTTCGCTAATTCAAATCTCTGGAAAAATTCTTGAAAATGCTAAACGTGTCTTTTTTTAAAACAGCATTCCAAGGCTAGTATTTTCTGGATTTTGAATTTTATTCTAAGCTAATAGCTTTTTAGTTTTAGTTCTTTTTAAATAAAAGCTTGAATAATTCTCTCTGGCAGTCACAAAAATGACAAAAAAAAAACACGTTTGTTTATGTTTTAATGTTTTAAGCATATTTTTAAAAAACATTTTTCTAATTAAAAGCTATGCTGATATTGTTCTCAACATAGCCTCAAACTTATCAATTTTGATTTAACTTTGGAGAGCTTATCAGGTTACGAGGCAATGGTCTTTGTATTGCTACTCCGCATTTCCTTATCTGCTTGGCTTTCTTTCATTTGTTTCCTTCATGTATTACGTACGTCTCCTACAAGATATGAAGAACCATAGCTCCACTAATCATTACTCCTTTTTCTTTTTTTTAATTTTGTTTTTTTTGTTATATAATATTACCACTTCATCAAAAAACTTCGTCGTTTTCGCTGCCAGCTACATCAAGCAAACATCAATACTTTTACTCCTAAATTTTTAGATGTGAAAGTATTACTTTTCTGTACTGCACCTCACACACCAACTTTATTTGTTATATATTTTATCAGGAAGGGGGTTGTTTACATAAAGAATTTTAGCTTAGGCTGAAATTTTAAAGATGAAAAAAATGTCATCCTGCATCAACCGCAAATTCACTATCATGAAAAAATTTTCAACCTCTGGGTAAAATTTCAGCTTAGGGTGGAATAACCGGGGTAGGATTTTTGAGCAGAAAATATATTTTATTCGTGAAATAATTGTCAATCCGGGTTAAAATGTCCAATGAAACTAGAAGTGTGGTGGACATTTTGTCTGACTAGCCTTAAAAAATATTTCGAAGGCTGTGTGAATGCAAAAATAAAACTTTCGAGATAATATTATGAAAGAAAAAAATGAGCCGTTTATGTTTTTGACTTTTAACGTATTTATTTATACTAGACGCATAGGCCTCTTTTTCAGTATATTATTTTACAAAAAATTCTTAAATTTTTGTCGTGAGTCAAATGTTATATTATATCAGTAACAAACTTGGTAAATACTGAAATTCGAAAATAGAACAATACACATGTTTTCGTAATACCCTATTTGTTAGCCTTATACTGTATGTAGCAAAGTGGTCTAAAGCAAAGTTTTAATAGGCGTACTTTGTGGCATGTAAATACTGATGATTTTTTTGTTATTCTATATTTGTAGTGAGAGTATGTGCTGATATCATTTTAGATCATGCATCAGAACATATAACAAGACTTCAAAATCAGATTGTGCAATTAGAAAATGAAAAAGAATCTCTACATAAATTATTGGTGTGTTACTTCTTATTATTATCATTTCTGTCATTTCTTCGTTGAAAAATTGTCGTCATCAATTTTTTTACTGTTTCTCCTTAGATGTATGGTGGCAAAAGTCGAAAAGAAAAAAAGAGGGTGTCGTTTTCATTTCCTTCAGAAGATGATTATGATTCCTCATCTGTGAGTATTCATATTTTTAAGTGAGTGGCAAATGTTATGTGTTTCTATTTTATTATGTGTCATACATTTAGACAACCTCGGAAGTTGATCGGTTGGATTTTCCTCCCATCTTTGGAGGTATGTAGACCATGCTGTTTCTTCATGTTTTGTTATTTATTGTATTGGAGATGTTCTCAGTTCTCTGCAATTTTGAAATGTATGTTCAAAATGACAGCTGAATTGTTTCTTTGTGGTGTGCGACATAACGATGACCAGATTATATGTACGCCTTTTAATAAATGGCTAAAAACTGCAACAGATCGAACGTTAGACTATGTGAGGGATTGAATAAATTGGTCGAGATGGGAAAAAATGGAGGTAAAGAGAAAGAATTAGATAAAAATAAATAAAAATAACAAAAAGGGAGCAATTTATGTTTGAAATAGAGGAGACACAGACAGTTCACTGTATTTTAAAAAACAGATTCGGAGTTAACAGAAAGGTTATATTTCAAACGCAGGCATAGCTGTTCATCGCACATCTGTGTATCCATTATCTTTACTTGCATATATCTTCCATCCAAATAAATTATCTGCCGTATGTAGTGGAGTGGGTTCGTCTGTGGATTGAGATTGTAGAGTTCATATTAAACGGATACTGACCAGTTTTGATGTTGCACTGTAAATTACAAAGCCCGAGGTCAAAAGTACAGACTAATAATTAATATAACATCAAAATTACACAATTGAAAAAATACTTTTGTGCGGATGGTTTGAGAGAAAAAGAGAAAATCGAGGTATTTGTTTGGGACAGAAAATTTTTAAGAAAACAAGGGCCGAAACGAGAGAAAAATAAGAACCAGAGTCTAAGATGGCGTTATCGAGTTATCAAGAGCACGATATATTTTTAAATTTGTTTTAGATGATGGTCTTACTCCTGGGATCCTTCGAAATATGGGAATGGTTATCCCAAAAACAAAAGTATGTTATTCTCTATAATAGTAGTAGCCGTTTTTCCTTTGTGTGTGCCCAGAATAGGAGCCTATTTTTCGGCGTTGTGAATAAATTAAAAAAGCGTTAAAAACGTAAATATTTTTTATGAGTGATGTTAACTAAATTTTAGTATTAGAAAAGGATTTTACTTTTGGCTTCATGTCCCTGTCCATAATTCTTTCATGTGTAAGCATACGACAAAAAAATTGGTTTAACATAAAACCCTCTATTTGTAACCCAAAAGATCTTTTTTAACAAGCAAATGTCAATATTTTATTTATTTTGTCGCCATTAACCATATTATATCGGTCATTTCTTCAGAACCAGTTTTCAGATATATCTCCACGTAACAATGACATCAGTCGAATCACTGAAGGTGTATCTGAAGAACAGCTGGAAGAAATAAGAGGGAAGTTAAACAAAAGTCGAGTTGGTGAAGCCACTTTGTCAGAGGATGAAATATCTTTACTTAAAAACATGTGTAATGTAAGTACTTGAATGTCACTTCATGAGTGTCTGTTTGAAATTGTCCATGAAATTATAACTTTTTTTTTTCTAAGGTCGTGACAGAAAAGTTAAGATCTGACAGCAACACATCGTTTGCCAGTGCAAACAACTCGTTTGATTTGAATTCACCTTTATCGCCACCTCCATCTACAGTTGGTATACATCTCTACAACAACGGTGGGAACAGATCGAAAAGTGAACAAGTCGCTGCCGTGGAGAATATAACACCTAGTTCAGATGCAGTGCATAGACCACCATTACCAGGTTATGAGGATTCTGTAAAAAGAAGAACTGAAGATGGCTTGTCGTGACAGAAGCCACCAAATCATGGAATTCGCAACTCTAAATTCTACTCCGCAAAAGTATGAAAAATAGCGTACTTACAGTGGTTGTTTATAGGTTTAATTTGTAGATTTATCCTACGGCGTTTTTAGTTTTTAGTTCATTTAAATCTTCGCATGATTAAATTCGGAAATTTTCTTGTGACTAAAGGATTTCTCAGATTCATTACCATGTGGTGATCACGTGGCACACTTGACAAATTTTCAAGTGTTCGCCACGTGTTATTTGAATGCTAAATTGAGTGACCACCCTGGTATACGTGCATGATGAAATGATCCATCATAAAACACCTTTTGTTCTCATGAAACACACTTTTTTGCATTCAGACTTTAAGGAAAATTTTATATGCAATGAACCTGAATCCTATTTAAAACTCCTGTTATGAGTTTACCTGTTCAATTTTACAAATCAGCAGAGCTGCATGTTTCTTAAAACTACTGCATTGATTTGCGATTGTCAAAAAAATACTACTTTACTGTGAGTAATTTTCGTGGGAAAAATTTCGCGATTGTCGCAATATTTTCTAGCGAAATTAAATCGCTGCGAGGACGACTCTTTTTGTGTAAATTAAATTAATTTAAAATAAACTATTTTTGACAAATATTGCGAGGAGGTGAAACTTTACGACAGGCTTTTTTTTCGACACACAAATATTTTCAGCACCATTATGATTTGCTGCATTTTCAAAAATAAAAATATAGTGAGAATAATTTATACTAAATTTTGTATTTAAAATCATCAGCCTATATTTTATATAACAATCACTATTTATACCTTATTTAAATTGACACTAGGTGCGCGTGTGTGGCTGGTTGCGCGATGTATCGCTGTGACTGGCTAGAGAGGTGACACAGTGTCGTATAATAATCACACAAAACACCTTGTTGTACATTTTATAATTTTAGTCAATTCAATATTAATTAATTTTTTAATAAAATGTATTTTCTTTACTTTTTTACCACTCTCGATAGTTGGATTTATCTGCAGCTTCACCTCCTGATTTCCTTCCATACAAACATTATAACAATTAGATGATATATTTGAATCTAGACGTATCCTGCAAAAGGTGTTTGTTTTAAGGAAAGTTTGGAGGAGCGGTGCAGCTGTACCGCAATTTTTATTTACATTTTGAGAGAGAAAACTTTTTCAGTTTTATAAAATTAGAAGTTTTGCAGAAAAAAACTTTTGTGGTAGATGGAATAAAAGATATTTTTCCTTTTTCCTGGAGAAACTGCAGTTGCTTGTAAAGGTATACTTTGGTTTTTAAACAGTAGTACATTACTTTTTCCTGTTTTCCAACTAGTTTTTATGATTTTGTCTTATTGCAGCGAAATTCTCATATACCATTTCTAACTAAAACATTTTGCGGGGTAAACTTTGCGGTACAGCGAAACTAGAAAATTTTGCAGAATACTCTTTCGGTTCACGATTGATCTTCTTTTTTGCGAGAAAAATGTTTTACGATTTCTCAAACATCGCAAAAGTTTCTTCCACAAACGCGTATAATTTCAATGTTAAAGCATTCCAAACTAACCTAAGAAATCTATTACAAAATTTACATAAAGATTTTGAACTTTGCTATGTATTATTTTTATTATTTCAAAATGAATCTATGTATTGACATTAAAATCCTTGTATGCCGGAAGCCCCGAGAATATGAAATTCGTTTTGTCATTTTTTGAAGTTTGAGACGACAGCTTTTTATTTTTGAATTGAGTCTGTGGTTAAGACATGTAAATAAATCTATGTTATTTACCACGTTACTCATCCCCCTTCTAAGATTTGCAGTTAACTATATTTTGTTAACAAAACGTTTTTTGCGTGGTGTAAATAGCAAGTGAGACATTTGAAGGTAAGTTTGTTTGTTTGTTTTCTGGAAAATTACTGTCATGAAATGAAAGTTCTGCGACGCTGTAGGAAGAAGAGACAACGCCAGGAAAGTAGCCTCCATTTCATGTTATGTCTAACGAAGGTGAACTTTTCTTGTGATTGCGTTTTCCGTCTCTTTAAACGCGGATTAGCAAGTCAAATTGTTTAACATACATTTTGTATTCATGACATGTATTCTCTTTCAGTGTGACGTCATTTTATATCAAGTAATGAGTCACAGCGCGCCATCATATGTACAAACATGTACTGAAGAACAAAGTTGTTGAATCTTTAATGAATTGACTTCGTAATCGTTCAAGAATGAAATAACAGAAGTTTAACCAACGCTTTCTAGTTTTCAATGACGAATAAAGATTATAATTTTTGTAGCTGTTTACTACAAATGTATTAATGCGAATATATGAAATTCAAGCTTCTATGGTGGCGTTTAACGTTAGACTTGTGATAGTAAATGTGTTTCTTTTGTTGATGCACACACCACAATCGACATCGAGAGGTTTGATAAAGTTTCGTCATATTTTGATGAATTCAACCGCTCATACATGCTGTGTGGGAGTAGAGGATCATTGTAAAGAGAGATGTAGTATTACTTTGGACATTTGTTTGCGAGCTTATCAGTCACATGTTTGTTTAATCAAAGGAAGGACGAGAGAAATCACATCCAGCGAAGATATTGAAGTCGAATTTTCTAGCATGTACAAGGTAAAAGTTTGTTGAAATTGAAATTTGTAGTTCGCAACATCATGTGAAGTGTTTGTTGACATAACAGTTGGATTGTTTGTTTTGTTTTTGTGTTCAATCATTTGATTTCCATGGAGGTAATTCAAATGTAACTGGATATCTGATAGTGTTAGTGATCTTTATTTATTTAAGAAAAGATACACTTCTGGTATAAGTAAAAAATGTTTGTGGTTGCCATGTATGTATAGCAATATTCAACGGTCAAATGCATGCTGGTTATTTAATGTTTTATTTTTATTTTACCAGCAGACAGCATATCCCATATCTTATAAAAAATCCTTGTGAAACTCCCTTTAATGAAATATTTTGTGTTCGGCATACATTTTTAATTATAGCGATAGAAAAATTGGTCAATGAAAACAGAATGGTTCTGACCATCAAAATATTACAATGTTACTTTAGACAGGGTCTGATTAGGAGGGTGGGATTTTTTTGATTTTTAAGAGTAGAAGGGTGGTGGACTCAAAACTCAAAACGACATCTTGATTTAAAAATGACGGGATATTTTTAAAGTAATTGAAAGAAGTGTTGCAACACACGATGTGTTCAGTACATCAATTTGCTGTGTCAAGAAGAAAAAATCACTAATAGGTAAAAATCACTAATATTAAAACTAGGTGGTGTGCCGATCCAAACTCAGTAAATATTTTATGAGTTCGGTTCTGCGCACTTTAGACAAATAGATAGTTTTTAAGATAATTTTCATTTAATGTTTTAATAAGCCACAATTCTTTGTTCAATATTGTTGCATACGGACAACCCTACCAGGTTTTATTGAAGTTCAAGATCAAACAATCCCTGTTTTGAATGACAACAAAATTTTATCAGAACACCGAATAATGTATATAGAAACTGTTTACGAAATTTATCTATTTCGAAAACTTAGCATCCAAACTAAAGATCTGTCCTTTTCACAGATAATACTTCTATGTTCTTTTAATGTTCTTCTTTCGGCAAAGTTTGGAATATTTTATAAAACTTTATACAAAAGCGCAAAAAATGTCCACCATGTGTGTCATTTGTAACAAGTCTTTCATGAGTGTCTTGTTGTTTGACAGAACAAACCAGTTTCGACTGTTTGACGCCTACGCGATCTCGTTTGTTCTAGGGTGTCATGAGCTTGACACTGGCTGGTTTTAAAAGAAATTCATCAGGTAAGCATTTCTTTTTTTCAAAATGTTACCTTATCCGTACTAATTTTCGCGCGTATGCGCGCGCAAAACGTTTTGTGAGAAAATTTGTACGCGCGAAAGTATAACTCTATAGCTTACAGAAAAGAAACGCAGCTATAATTTTCTTGTTATTTTTGAAAGAATTTACACTTACGTGACACTTAATACTCGCGAAATTCGTTCATATTGATCTTGCACAAAATTATTACACGCGAACAATAACGTATTTTTGAATTTTATCTCACTGTTTAATCTTACTGTATCAGTTATTTTAATTTTTTCGTATTAGATAGAATTTTTACAGTGAACGATGAGCAAAGAATCGCTTTCTCGAATGCTACGTGGAAAAAAATGGTGTACCAAACACAAAGTCTATATTTCTCAGTCGAATTTAAATTGTCATGCGAGAAACATTATTATGGAAAGGTCTGTGAAAGGCACTGCAAACCAAGAAATAATAGCGCTGGGCATTTTCGCTGTGATGAAATGGGAAGAAGGATTTGTTTACCTGGATGGGAAAAACCTGAATACTCCTGTTTAAAAGGTGACTCACCTTCTACAACCTAATTTTTGATAATATTCTATTCCAGGAAATTAAGGAGAGACAAGATTAAGATGAAATTTGCAAATTCACATTAATAATGTCCCCTTATTAAGGTGTAACGTTAATATCCGGGGCGTTAAAATAAGTTACTAGTTATTTTAAAACCTATAATTTTAAAACATATTTTTCTAGCAATCGCAATCCATAGCTCATACACGTTATTTAATATAGGTTTAGTCATACCTAATGTGATTGGCAGGCTGTAGAGCAGCTGATATTGTAAACGTTTTAAAAAAGAAATAAACCAATTCTCAAAATAAAGATAAAAATATTTTTCAGTTCAGCTACGTCGTGTTAATTAAATTCTTTTTTATAAGTTCTTATAGGCATTCATGTTAATTTCGTGTTCGTTAACTTTGTGCCTCGTTAATTTCCCGGAATAAGGTAAACCTCTTGCAATATTTTTTTTACTATTTTTATTTTAGAAACTTGTTTACGTTGTGTACATGGAAGATGTGAACACAAAATATGTTATTGTGACAAAGGTTGGGCAGGTTCCGACTGTAACGTGGGTAAGTATCAAAACTGGTTTTATTTGAAATGTTACAAGTCTTCTGCTTGTAATATATTAAAATGGTTACTGATATTGTTTTTAGATTTAACAACATGCTTCACTCGTCCCTGTTACCACAACGGAACATGCACGGTTCGTAACGTTATACATAAGTAACAAACTATTTAACTGGATAAAAAATACCGATAATATTTCTTTGTAGGATGAAGGAAAATGCGACTGTCTAAGCGGATATTACGGTGGACGATGCGAGAATTCATTAACACAATCTATTCAAAGTGTGAATTCTAAACGCATCGTCCCTACTGCTTCTAGACATAATCATTTAACACTAAATGTGCTATCAACTACGATTTCATTAAAACAGCAGGGAATTTCTTCAACCATGTCCAAATTCTCTTTATCATCATGTTTAGGTCAGTATAAAGCATCTTTTTATATGCAGTATATCTATTTTCTGCATTGATAAAAGCGATGCTTTCACGAGAAATATGAGGTTTGCTTCCATGTCTTGTTGTTTCAGATCCGTTCAAGTCAAGACATTCCTGTCTCTCCGTTCAACGGACTGATCAACCTATGACATCAAAAACTAGCAACATTGCTATCTCTGTATCTATCCCACTTGCTATGATCGCCGTTGTCTTTGCTATTGGCGCATTTTTCGTATTATGTCAACGATCAAAATCTAAACGAAGAAGAAATCAAACGTCTGTTCTCTCACCAAATAATAAGTTTACTACTCCAATGAAACAAGCAGGCAAAAGAAATTACTCAATTAGTTCTACAGCCTCAATTACCCCAATACTTGATCACTTTTGCGACAACGATAGTGGAACTGGTAGTAGCCTACCATACTTAGATGGTATTAGCAATAGTATAAACTTTCCTGTAGATATGTACTCGAGTTTGGAACAATGTTCTATTGAAGCAGTGCAGCCACCATTTAGACAAAAAACATTCCATTTGATAAAAGAAAAGAAAAGACCCATTGGCCTATCTTATCCAGGGAGTACCACGTCACAAGTCAGTTCTGGATATTGCAGTAGTGGTTATTCAAGCAGTTCAGCCTCGCCAGCTCCTCATTCTGCTTCGTTAAAAAGTCTTTACTGTCTCAATTGTAAGGGAAATCAATATTCATTTTTTAGTTGGAATGGATTTTTCCATAATTTTTCTAAACTGCTGATGGGGATTATTTAATGGACTTGTAAATTTAGAACTAGAACGCTAATTTGAATGAAGAAAAAATAAATTTCGCGGGAATTTAATTTTAATGGTTCGAAGCAGTATCTAAATAAACAAAAGTTCGAAAATTCTATTTTAAATTTTAGAAAATAAATCTAAAATGCTATACTTCTAATATGTTGTTTTTTTATTATAGCTTTCCTACTGACACGTACTTGAGTGGAAGTTTATTAAATAACGATCATAGCGACAAGCAGAATGTTGCAAGCTTTGAATTGAGAGAAAGCTCAATTGATTCACGTCAGACGAGACATGTTTTTCCTCCCGTTAAATTTGAAGAACTTCCAAACTTTGTGTGTTACCATCATGATAAAGAAGATGTATTTTAGTAAAAAGACTGATTAATTTATTTTATTTATATATTATTGTTAAATCACGTGATTATACACAGTACGCGAAAAGGAAAAATAAATCTGTATACAATTGTTTTCGAATGACACGCGATGGAATAAAACTTTTTGCGTATTGTTTGCAACTTTATCGCAGCGCGAGTATTTTTCTGTCCACAAGCTAGTCGTTAAAATGCAAGATCAGCAGTTCTTTCATGTTTTCCATTTTTAAATATCTACCAGGCGTGTGAGCAAGGTTCTAAACTGCTTTGGAATATCACCATAGTAACATTTAAAGGGTACCCAAATAATTTCCTGTAGCGCAATCCTTTCTATGGTGGCATAGTATTGTGACTACGATGGAACTCAGCACAAATTACTTGTGTGGAAGTTAAAATTAAATTTTTTTCCAAAGCGAACGGCTATTTTAAACATATCTCTATGTTTAAAACAAACAACATTTACGGCCCGCTGATGTCCACCAAAAAATTCTCTGGCCTATTTTTTATTCCTAACACCGCACCTGATAGATAGATAGACAAATATCGAGGGATATACCCTGTCTATTATTTCGAGGAGGGGGCATGGCTTAGATGGAGAGTCCTAGACTATTTAATGCTCTTTTTGAGCTACGCAGACCCAATTAGGGCCCGCGCTCTACTAGACAACTCCCGGCAACATCCAACGGCCCACATAATGTGCCATCTCCCCAATTTCCCCCACATGGCTTGGGTTAACCCGGGGCTATGGTGACATTCACTCGCCCATGGAATCGCCGTCGAACCATGTTGAATCGAACCCCGGTCTCCCGCACAGAGTACGAGAGCTATAACCACTAATCTACGGCGTCACAAACCTACGGTGCCACAATCTACGACGCCACCTGATGACCAACAAATAAAAATGTATGTAAACACTTTTCTTCTTCTTTTTTTTCATTCATTAAAAACTCCAATATAATAAGTCAGGAGGAAAATCACAAAATTGCATCCACATGCGACGAAATTACTGCCTAGTCAATGGCCGTGGGCATTAGGATTATCTACCACAACCAACAGCACGATTTTCTGTCACATAAATTGTATCGGGGCCATGATAGCCATTCCATCATTTCAACGCAGGGTTGAGGATATTCGGTACGTAAACCATGTACTTGCGTCGTAGTGAGGGGGGCGAAGTCCTGAAAATCCGAATCTGTTCGAATCCGCAATTAGGAGAACAACAAATATGGTGAAGCTGGCACAGTTGCCTGGCTGTGAATTTTTGGGGATAAGCATCCAAATTAATACAAATTATGACTTTTAGTATATTATAACAAGTAGTATTTTATGAGCAAAGATAAAGTTTAGTTTCAGAGATATTTGGAATTTCATTAAATGTTGGTTACTTTTGTTAGCTAAATGATTTGTCTCCACCATTTAGTTGCTTTGAAGCCAATGCATGTTATATGATTGGTACCGTTTACTTTAGCTATACTTGTTGTCTATTTAAACTACAGTGCCTTTAAACTAAAGTGTAGAAATGTTTCTTGTGATGTTTAGTCTGTCTTAAACACAATATCTAAAAAAACCTCTTGTGTATGTGCATCACCTTTTTAGGAAAACTGCTTAAAAAGATGACTTCACAAAATAAACAAAATCATTAAGGCAGCCCGCAAAAATATGATTGGTTAGTGTCGCTTTACCGAGCCACTGTAAAAAGAGAATTTTGAGTCAGTTGGTATAATTCAAAGACAATAGGCCTTTTTCAATGTTTATATTCTCTGTGCTAAGCCCTTTTGGCTCTAACAATTGCGTGGCAGGTAAAAGATGCATGAGCTTGCTGGAGAAAGGTATTTTTCCAGCCAATTTCTTTCTATTTGTTAAGGCTTTAAACTATTATCGAATGTAGATGGATATCTTCTGACACATGTCAGAAGATATCCATCTAAATACACAGTGCTGATTGTGAGTAACTATAAACGAGTATTTTCATTTTATGATTGGGTGTCCCCACTACCAGGGAGGATTTAAAGTATTGTATGCAGAGAAAGGATTTTGTATGGGTAAATGGATGACCTATGAAACAAGGGCTTCATAAGACTTACAGGCCTTGTTCTTATATTGATTTCTGCTTGGGTAGTGCAATTGCTTCATGATAAAATCATTATGTTGATTAGGTTGATTTATAAAGAAAGACTTACCTCTATATAATTGTTTCCTCAATTTGTTTGTTGATCATTCTTAACAGATTTAGTAAAATAACAAACCATGTGTGATGATTAGGGAGGTGAATAAGGAAAGGGAAAAATTGCATCATATAAAAAATACAGGCGTGTGGTACATCGCGCACCTAAAAAATTTTTTTAAAAATTTTGGTGCGTGATTTATCACTTGCCTGAGTACATTAGGCGCGTGATGATGAGTGATTACAAACAAGCCTTTTAATAAGTATGCGACAATGTAACGTGATCATGTAACGTAACATGGAAAGGTTTTGCCCGAAAAAACAAGCCATCGAAATGCTGTCGCGCAGAAGTTTGTTTCAATAGATCAGATTCTTTACTCATCAAGTTCAGCGCCCTTAGAAAGTTCCAAACTTTCTCAACCTTGTTCCATAACGCCACTGGCTGATATGCCTATAGTAGGAACTAAGGCGTGGCCACTCCGAACTTGAATGAAAAAGTATCTGAGTGAAAAAAAATGACTGAGTTTCCTTTCGTGTTTACCCCTATTTCTCAACAACGAAAAGGTTGGTAGGAGTACCACTAGTTTCAGTCAGACTTTTGCGACTGTATAGTGCGAATTTTCACAATTACATTTATTTAATTAGGCCAGGAACTAAAACCACTAAACTTGTGCCGTCTTTTTCAATTACGTCTGTCACGTTTTAATTCAAAAAAGTTTTTAAGGCCAAATATGTTAAAGAGATATATAGGATATTACCTGTTGGTGTTTATATCTTTGCTTCCCCTTTGGTATAGAATACACCTCCACGATGTTCTATTGTCTAAAGTACTATAAGAACAAAGAGAATCACAATAATAAACATTAACATTGGTGCTGTCTTCTACAACTCAACTTTGTATTTCCAAAGTTCCAAACAAAATTCAGAAGTCATTTTATAACACAATATAGCATTGCCGCTGTCTTCTGCAACTCAAAAGTTAATGGCATCTCATTATATGTAGTTCATGATACCATTCATATTATTCACATGATTAATTGTATACATTGTATGTATCGTTCTGTAACTCAACTTTGTATTCCAAAGTTCAAAAACATTTTTTTTTTCATAAGTCATTTTGAACTCAACATTTAACACTTAGGCTTGCTTGCTTTCAAAAGGCTAACGTCTTTAATACATGAACAAGTCTAGCCGATGATACACCATACTTTGTCATGCAATCAGTTATCTGTTCAGCACCAGGTACCCATTGTAAATTAATTTCTCCGAGTTGAATCATTTCACGTAATCTTGCAATATCAACACGTAATCTCAGATCTTGGATGATCTTTGTGCTTTCAAGATGCTCTCGTAGCGATTGGTTATCAGTTTTACATGCAACAGATGGAGCAACATCAAGATGAAATATCTCCTTTACCATTGATGCAACAAAATATCCAGAATCTGCTGACTCACTTAACGCCATCATCTCAGAAGATAGTAGGCTCTTTGTAACACGATCAAACTTTTCTGAGTTCCATGTGACAGGTGAAACATATCCATTACCACACAAGAAAACTATGTAAGCACCTTGTGAAGCACCACTAGGTAGACTTGCATGAGTCGCATCACCATATACCATTACTGCGAGATTCTCTGGATGACCAAGATTAGGAAATGGCAATCGTAGTTTTGTAGCATTCAATTTCTTAAACACCTTATTTGCCTCAATGAGATTACGGACTTTCGGATTCTTTCCATAGTTACTCACATAACACAAATCAAAGGCACAATCTGGTCTGGTCTGAGAAGTAACCCATATAAGCTGGCCACAAAGAGATCTTAAGGATTTCTTTTCTTCAATAGTAAGATCATCATCATCTTTCTGTGAAGCTCGCTGTTGAGACACTTCTATTGGTCTGAGATTCTAAACGTAATTGATTTGGTCTACAAAAATCTCTGAAGATGTTTGAACAATGTTAAGTCCAATACATTTGAAAGCATAGCACTCCTGTTTACTAACTTTGAATATTGTCAAAATACCATCGATAACAGAAGACCTCCAATTGCTGGTGCCACAATATATAAAATCATCGACATGGGTTACCACAATGCAACACAAACATTTGTCATCATCATACCACAGAAACATTGCACTATGAAAACAACTTTTCTTTCCACCGAAATCTTTCAAAACTTCTTCAACTCTATTATACCACTCAGGGAATTCCACGAAGAAAAAAACACGCGTGCTACACATCGCACGCGTAAATCTATTTTAGAAAATTTGCGAGTGCGTTTTTTACGATTTTTTTCCTGGTTTATTTCACTCTTATTATTATTATTGTTTATTTCACCCGTGAGTGTTCATTTAGTGGTGTAAAAGTGCTAAATATATTAACAAAACACCTTGGTTCGTTGTAGGAAGTAATTTATAATAGGTAAATAACAAAGAATTAAATTTAAACAGTGGACGAAGAGATGCTGACACGTGCCACACGTTGCACTTACTGCAATGGTCTGCCATTTTGTTTGTAGTGCTATTTATCCCCAACCTTGTTCCCAGGGTTATATTTTCTCGGTAGGTTATTTATTATCTATAAAAATGGTAAAATTGGAGTCATTTTTTATTTATTCAGGTTTCAAGTTTTGTTTGTTAGATTTTGGGAGACGGCTTGTTTGGAATACTTTAAAGTTGTTCTTTAGATTGTTATGTTATGTTCTTTTATACAGTTAAGAATTTTAAAATAAAATGTTCAACATTTAATTTCACACAGGCAGAAAAAAACACATTTAATTTAAACACGGGGAAAAAACACGGCGTTTAATTAATGTTTTTAAAAAAATTTAATTTAACCACAAGTGGTTATAAACTGTTTTTAATGATACAGTTGAAGCTATCGATAAAAAACGACTGAGTTTCGGAATACAGTTTTTAATAGTTAAATGCTTCAAGCATAGCCTTAGGCGGCGATATTAACTACGCTGTAGAAAATCAACTTTTATAATTCCTTTGTTAATTTCTTTTATTTTACGCGAGTAAAGAGTGTAATTAGCGCGTGCGATGAATCGCACGCCTGAATAGCTGTTGCACGTGTGTGGCCGCGTGCGCGTGCGATCGCACGCGTCTCCTGGAATTCCCTGCCACTCCCGTGGCGCATCATTGAGACCATAGATACAGCGCATAAGTTTTCAAACTTTAGCTTTTTCTCTGTACTCAGCAGACGGTCGAACAAAAACATCTCTCTCTAACAAATTTCCTTGTAAAAAGGCTGATGTAATATCTAATGATTCTAACTTCCAAGACATTGATGTCGCAGACACAAACACCATTCTTAAAGCTTGGCAACCACAAGTTGGTTAATCAGTTCTACATTCTACAACCTCCTCAAAGTCTTGCGCTACTAACCTAGCTTTCAACAACGTAACTCCATTTCTCTCCTTCTCTGTAATTACCTACTTGCATGACACCGTTGCTTGACCAACATCATCAACCCATTGAAACACATTATGATCACACAGATTAGAGAACTCCTTCTCCTTTGCATCAATCACAGCTTGTTTACACTCATCCGTTTCTGAAAGAAGCAACATGGTTTCCTCTGAAGCCAATTTTTTCCACCAAGACACCTGATTCCAATTTATATTACTTGATTCATCCTTTCCAGCCCTCAAAATATTAACCCAATCTCTAGAACCACCTGTTCTTTTTGGTTGCCTTGATAAAACTCTTGCCTGACCACCACGACCATCTCTCAGCATATAACGAATGTTAGTTTCTGGCTTAGGTTTACTGTGATTGGAGTATTTACTTTGAGACACGTTGCTCTTCCTCGCAAATCTAGTAGTGTTATCACTTTCTTTTGTAACAGTGCCATCTAGCTTCTCAGCATCACCTTCATCAAGAGATTCCTTCTAATCTTTCTCTAATATTTCTGCATCACTATCACTTTCATCTTCATCCTCTACTTCAGCAACAACATTACCGCAATTCATTCTTCTTTGCGTCTTTACTTCATTGGAGGATGTGTGTGACTGTACATTTTAGGGAGGAATCGCTTTCTTTAGTTGGCAAGGATGGCATCTGTAAAAGGAACTACCATGACGTATTAACACAAAATTGCCTTCTTTACCAAGAACTGTTCCAGGACCTTTCCAATTCTTTGCATTCTTGTGCCTATAGAAAACTTTGTTGCCATTTGTGTAATGCTCCTCTGAAAAGGTGCGCACATTGTGTCTTAGAGCACGGCGATTGATGTTACTTGATTCCGCCTTAAAAAAATTTTCACAAGCTGAATAAAGAGCATTAAGATTTCGTCTCACAATTTCACTGGAAGTAGTTAATTTTAAAGCAGGAGATGAGTCAGATATTATTGAAGGTAAATTCATGTTGGTACCGAAAAGAAGCTGGTTTGGAGAAAATCAATGTCGTTACTGAAAGGTGATTCACCTGGTGTTGTGCTAATCTCAACGCCTAAATTCTCACTCATCTCCTCCATAACTGCATTACAAAATTCCCCTACACAATCGTTATGGAACTTTCTAGGTGCTCCAAAATAAGCTATCCATAATTGAAAAATCTTGCATACCACAACTTCTTTCTTCTTTGTATTAATCAAACATGCAGCTGTGTATCGAGTAACCGCATCAATGAGATGAAGGAACCACAACTTTCCTTTTTCCAGCTTATTCAAATCCATACAGACAAAATCGTTAAATTTATCAGACACTGGCAGTCCAACAACAGGCCTAGAGTAAGGTTTTTTGTAAACCTCACAGAACTTACAAGAAGAACGACAATCATTAATCAAACGAAAATATTCTTTGTCACTCATCATTCATCATCATTCTCGGCTTAATGTCCGTTTTCCATGCTAGCATGGGTTGGACGGGGTATATTAATGACCCTCTTCCAATCTGATCTAGACTGTGTTAGATCTAAACTCAACTTCCTCTGTATCAAATTGTCCTTATAACCTCCTGCCAAGTCTTTCTCTAAATCTACAAAGGCAAAATAGAGATTATTTCTCCTTCCTAAATACTTTTGCTGAAGCTGTCTGAGTAAAAATATTGCATCTGTAGTGCCACGCCCTTGAACAAAACCAAATTGCATCTTATCTACATCAATTCTTTCTCTAAGTAACTTATCAATCACTCTTTCAATAACTTTCATTACTTGATCAACCAACTTCAAACCTTTATAGTTACCCCTTTCTAATGCATCACCCTTGCCCTTGAAACAATTCCCTTCTTCACTCGACTGCCACTCACTCGGAATAGCACCATCCTTTATAATCTGATTAGCAAGACTTGTAATAAGCTCAATTCCAATATATCCAGATGCTTTTACCATCTCTGCAACAATACCTGATACTCCTGCAGCCTTGCCAATCTTCAATTTCCTAATAGCCTCCACTACCCATTCTGTCTTGATCTGCATAGCTGGCCCTTCTACAACATCATCATCATCAGACAAATTATCCTCATCCCAATCAAACTCAGTGTTAAGTAACCTGTGATAATAATTCTTCCAAGCTACCTTTTTCTCCTCCTCTGTGCTAGCCAAAACACCTTCATCATTACGCATACACTTCTCACCTACAACATCTTGATTAGTCTTCTTCATTTGCTTTGCTATCTTGAATACCTCATTGCGCTGGTCTTCCCTTCTTAACACATCTGCAAATCTGTTTCTCTCTGCTTCTGATTTTACACTGCTGTACGAGCACGACGCTTAGCTTCTAAGTAAATATTTTTACTACCACCTGACTTCCACTCTTTCCAAAGTTTCCTCTTTTCCTTTATACACTGATCAACCTCGTTATTCCACCACCAGGTCTGTCTATGTCTAACTGGTCCTTTCGTCCACCCACAGGTATCATCAGAAGCTTCTAGAAGACAATTCTTCAAAGTAGTCCAAGTACTTTCAACATTGTCACTATCACATTGACCATTGTGGGCTAACTGCTGAACTTTTGCACTAAATAATTGTCTTGCTACAATCTCTTCCTTCAGCTTCCAGACTTTTCGACGGGGCCTGTACTTTCCCTTGGCTTCTTTAACACTCTTCAAGATATTATCACAAACCAGCAACCTATGTTGGGAAACACACTCTTCCCCCGATATAACTTTCACGTCCTTCACCACTTTCTTGTCTGACTTTCTAACCAGGAAGTAATCTATCTGTGTCTTACAACCACCATGTCCGTTGCCATTCCAAACTCAAGCAATCTCTCCCCTTCCTTATTTCTGCTCCCAAATCCATAGCCTCCATGCACACCTCTATAACCTTCAGATGACTTCCCAACATGACCATTAAAGTCGCCGCCCACCATGACAAGTTCAGTGTCTCCAAACTTTGATGTGACTGCTATTAACTCACCATAAAACTTATCTTTATCTTCCTCACTGAGTCCACACTGTGGAGCATAAACTGACAGAAAAGTGAAAATCCTATTACCTATCAAAAACTTTATCACTATAATACGACTATTAACACGCATAACATCTATTACTTTTTCTACTCACTTCTCTGCAACGAATATGCCAACTCCTCCATATCCATCACTATTACCAATCCAAAAAAGCTTATACCTTGCCCTTCTACCTTCCACAAATCTCACTGAAGCTCCTCTCCACCTGACTTCCTGAACACAACACATATCAACAGATCTACGTTCTAACATTTCAACTGCTTCACCTGCTCTACCTCTCAGAGTACCAACCTTTACACTAGCCATCCTCAACCTAGTGTTATCTACCTTGTGATGTGATAGCTGGGTAACGGTCTGACGATGCTCACACCTGACATCTGTCCTACCGTGCGCGACACCTTCACTCCTTAGAGTTCCAGCCCCGTTTACGCAGTTTGTCTGATCAACTATTCTTACGGCCATTAGTAAAGAGTTTTGGCATTGTTTTACAGCTGGATGACCTTCGTAGCGCCAACCGTTCACAGACCAGACTGGGTGTTTTTTAAAGTGACACCATCACTATGTGGCATTTCATGGGACTTCCACAATCGCCCCTTTAAACTAAGGTATGGTGGAGGACGTTCAACTCCTCTCTTGTCTCTCAACAAGCCAACCAATTTTTCTTTTGACGCATGACATAATTGACGATGAAGTTTTATTGCCTTCTTCTTTTTTTCTTCTTTAGGTAAGGTCAACAGGTTTTTTGTATGAAAAACAACTTTACAGTTTTCATGAGCTAATTGTCAATGACAAAAAGTAATGTCCTGATGAGCTGCACTGAAGATCAAGCTTTTCACAATCAATCATTGCACAATTGTTTTCAAAATCATTTTTCATACACAAGGACTTCATCCCAGGTTTACTTATAAGCAATGGAATCTCATTACTCACAACATCAATTTTCATAATGTTCCACTTTTTACCACCAAAATTTACTGGAGTCTTCAAACACTTGAAGCTATGACTCTCCGCACCATCACCAAAACGAAACAGCGACTCACTTGAAACAGTACTTTGATGAACCTTTTGTCGATCTTTTTTACTCAACATGTTAACAAACTCATCAATTAACACTTATCCAGCCACACTCTTTGTGCACGCACTGTCAAGCATACCCCTTCCCAGCATTTGTAACACCATACTTCCACTACCTTTTCCAGTCACCAGTGTAATATGAACAGTCATATTACTTTCTTCCACCACTTTCTCACGATGAGGACAATTTCCAACAAAATGTTTTGTCAACTCACAATGATGACACCGTAAAACATTCTCACGATGAGGACAATTTCCAACGAAATGTTTTGCTGACTCACAATGATGACATCGTAAAACATTGCCTTCAGACTCAATTGGGTTACCAGATGTATTTGCTGTGCTCCTTTTCTCTGACTTCCAGGAACTTCTTCCACAGGAAAAATTTCTCATGCCTTGTTTTCCATTACCATACTTGTCCTTGCCATAAGTATAGTAAGCTTCTTCTTGCGTCACAGGAATCACCTCAGAGCTGTCTTTAAACAAGTCACCAAATACTTTCTGTAGTTTGTCTTTCGTATCCATGTACTCTAACTTGGCAGTAGCTCTTGTCAGTTTCTCTAAATCAGTATATAATTTTGCAGCTTGCATTAAGAAAAACGCTTGCACACCCGACGGTAATTCTAGCTTGTACTGCTTCACTTCTCTGTATCGTTTTTCATATTGCACAATGAAGGTTGAAAAATTCTCTCCACTACTCCTCCTATGCTCTACAAACTCTTTGAATTCATTATATGCACGAGTTGTCTCATCACTTTGAAACACTTCATCCAGTATCTGTAGAATCACTTTGACACCATCTCCTTTCAAGTCATTAACTGATATGGCACGAACTGCTTCCCTAGCTTTGCCTTTCAATGACAGATATACAGCAGGTCCTTGACGTTTAGGTTCTTCCTTTGTGAAGCATTGCCAAACTTCAACATCATTCTTCCATGATGCATAATCGTCGTCTTCTTCAGGCTTGAAGACCGGAGGTGATTTTATGCCACTCATTGTACACGTTTGAAGCAAAAGAGTCAATATAATTACCTCAGTATTCCAATTACACTTGGGCAGTGGAAAACGTTTCCAGTTCTGCTACGGTTGTTAAAGAGATCTATAGGATATTGCCTGTTGGTGTTTATATCTTTGCTTTCCCTTCTGTTTAGTACACCTCCACGATGTTCTATTGTCTAGAGTAATATAAGAACAAAGAGAATCACAATATTAAACATTAACAATACAATTTCCCTTTACAGTTGCCATCTCTCCACGCTACTCGCAATTCTGTACTTTAAAGAAATTTCTTTCTGCTTCTTTTTCTTATCGAAGAAGTTTTGCCGTTTTGACCTTTTCATTCAAAATAAAAATGATCTATGGGTATTACCGTTTTTTCATTCAAAATAAAAAGTGATCAAGGAGTTTTACCGATTTACTTTCGAGCATGCAAATCTTTTTTCTCCTTAATATTCTAGATATTGCGTGACCTTATTTAAAAGAAAATCTTTCTGTAATGTGATTTCTAAGAATTATTACTTGCTACAGTTTTATTTAGGAATGAATTGATATTTTAGGTGAGTTATTTTTCACTTGTCTAACACATTTTAGGAGCGTGCCAAGGTGCGCGCACATGATCGCGTACCTAATATGATGCAGCCTGTCATAAGGATACAGCCGCTATCGCAGTAGGTTACTTCGGTAAAACATCCAGGGTGATTGCAGTTAGCTTAGTTACGTTCCCGTGTCATTTAAATATAAAAATTACACAGGTTTCTCAGGCGTTTTTTTAACAGTTTTTTCATATTGTTGTCTAACCCAGTGTCATAATAAATTATTTGATACTTGTTTAGCAAAAACAAATGTCGTTTTTGAACAGTAGGTGATTGAATTAATTACAATATTCAGCCATTATTGTTACATCAGTGTTTTTTTTACCAGCATTTTGCATCACAATTTTCAATTCGATTGGTAACAAAGATGTATATGTCAATGTTGAGCTATCCATATCAGCGATTTTGAGGTAGATAAAGAACCTAAAAAAAAGAAGGGGTGTTTTTTACAGAAGATGTGGTAACCCTTTGTTCTAGCTTGACAGATAGTTATGTAAATACAAAGTGATTGGTAACTAGGTGGTTCGTGGTATAGTAAATAATAGTCTGGAAAATTTTCATGTTTATTTTAAGGCTTATACTTATAATTCATTTTGGGTTTGTGGTTACTAGTGAGACTCAGTAAATCCTACGGTCGGGAGCTTTATAACCCTTGCCTTGACAAGCAAATCCTTAATATTTTTATGCCGCATAGTTGCAACAATTGTAGAGTCAGCCAGATTTTATTGAGCTCTTGGTCACCCTTTATTAGGTGTTTATTAATAATTTTTTTGGTTGTAGTGTTGTCCTTGGAGTAGTGTGCGAGGAAAACCAGATATCTTTGAGTATTATTTGTTTTAGGTGTATCAGATAGAGTACATCCTTTGGTGAGAAGTCTTTTATTTATTTTTTATGTTTTCTTGTATTAGTTTTCTGAGGTATCCTCAATTTTTATAAACCCATTTCAAATTTTTTAATGCTGTTTTGAGCATATATCATTCTTGGTAATAAGCATTCTGTATGTTAGGGATTGGGAGTATATAATGGAGAATTTGGTAAATGTTGAATGATAGGAGTCGTAGCGGAGGAGGCTAAGCTTATCAGTGGTTTTGGTGTGTAAACTGGAATAAAGATTTCGATCTTTCCTACATGTATTGGTGTCTAAAAAGTTAATTTTATCCCTAGAATAGGTAGAATAGGTAAAAGTTAATTTGATGTGGGGGGTGAAGTGAATTAATTTTTTCAAAAAGGTTTGTAGACAATCAAAAAATTTGTGCTAAGAAGGATCAACTTTACCTAGCGGCCGCATCTTTTTGCCTACCATGCAATTGTTAAAGACAAAAAGGCTTACCACGAAAAATGTAGACATTTAAAAAGGTCTATAAACCAAAGAAAGTGTAATATGATTTATGTTTTTTTCTAACATGACGCTAAAAACCAAATTATCTCGTTTATGCATTTGGAACGAAAATTTTTGGTCGGAAAAACTTTAAATATGAATATCTTAAGAACGAAAAGACCTTTTTAAGAAATTTAAAAAGACTTGGTAACCAACTTTTTAAGCTCTGTAATATAAGTCCAACATCATTTTACACCTTTGGTTCCCTAAGTCTGAGAGAGTAAAATAATAGAAACACCTAAGCCACGTTTCCTGGTTGTTAAAAAATGTGTAAGTGTGGTAACTTCTTTATGTTAAGCCTCCAGATACTAACTAATGAGTGAGTTAAAAATGCCTCGTTATCACAGTGAAATATCACTCAGTACCAATGACATTTAGAAGTAATTTTTAATACTGTATCAGTGCATTTTTCACTGCTATACCTTTTTGCTATGGGTGAAATGTTTTCTATTTCAGTTTTAAGGTCAAGTTTTGAAATCAAAATTAAGAAGCAAAATGTTTATTTGACTTTATAATTTACTTTGAGGAAAAAGGAAGCTGAACTATGATTTTTGAGAAGGTAGGGGAGCAAAGGTAAATGTTAACATTCAGTCCTTGCTGGTTTGTTTTATGTTAAATGTCTTAATCTTCAGTACAATCCAATCTTAGCAAAATACAATGGATTATACAATCTGAAAGTGAAATATGAGAATGGCAGAATGTGGTGGCTTGTTGAGTTTTGGAATTGCATCCCAACGTAGTTATGGTGCTACCTGTAATCAAACATTTATGTTGGCTGACATTGACTCTAAACTGATTACACACAAAGTGATGCCATCTGATACACTTCAAGGTTTAGCAATAAAGTATAGTATTTCAGTAAGTATTTTTGAGTTACTTTTAATTTTTAATTGCATTTTTTTAGACAGCATTTACATGGACTTGTTGATTTAAACTGATTTGATTAAGTCTTGTTTGTTGGTAAAATGTTAAAAAGCTCCAAGTAATTTATTGCTGCTTTGGGTGTGTGCATGAGGTATATTGCATGCGTGCATCTTGAGATTCAGAACCAGACTCTTGTCCTTCATATGCCTAAAATTTAGATGCACAACAAAGGTGAAAGTTATTGCATGCCAGATTTCACTCAAGGTTCTACAGGTGGTACACGCAGTTGCAAATTAAACACAAAGAATCTATTTAGGCAAGACCCTTCCGTATAATTTAAGAAAGAGATTTTATTTTTTCTATTCTTTAGGTGGAGAAATTAAAACGTGTTAATAAACTTTGGTCCAATGATTCTATACATATCAAAGAAACTCTTCTTATTCCTTGTTCTGTGGTGGATGACAACCGATGTGATTCTCCTGAAATTTATGCAGACGTTGTGGAAGTCAAACCAGCAGAAAGTAGCAAAGTTTTCAAATCTGAAAGTAAACAACAAAAGAAAGACATTACAAATAAAAGTGATGGATATAAATCATTAAATGATATGTTGTCAAAAATTGATGGCCAGATAAAAACTCACAAAAAAGTTGAAGATCTTGGAAGTGACTCTTACAAAATCTTTACTGAAATGTTATCAAAGATAGATGGACAAATAGAAACTCACAAATCAAAGTAAGTAAGATAAATTCTAAAGAACTTAAAACAGGTTTTTGATTATGATGTTTGTGTTGTTGTTGTTGTTTTTAATATTTATGTAATTTGATATTTATCAGCTTACTTTACGACATTTAGAGCACCAGCAACAAAGTCAGATAACATCCCCAACGTTGGTTATGATAGTCGACAAAACTTAAGTGGTCATTTGTCACCAGTTAAGCAGCATCCATTTTTAGAAGAAGGAACGTGATTTTCAGACAGTATTTTAAATGTTTTATATACCTAAATTCATATTGAGGGTAAAGTGTTGAAATTATAAACGTTGCTGGATATGTATAAAAGAAAATTTGTTATATTTTGTGTGTAATACTTTTGGTATTTTTAATAATGTGTTATTTTTTTCTTTGCAAATTATAAAAAGTGGAATTGTTTGTTTAGTTTTTTCATTGCTAATGGCAACCATAACAATACAGGTAATCAAGTTTATATTTAGTCTTTCTTCTTATGCTTACTCTCTTGATATCGATACTTCGAAATATAATGTTTAATTCATGTTATTTATATTTATATTGTTAAATGAATTATTATTGTGTTGTTGTTCGGAGGGTATTGTTTTCAAAAATTTATTGAACTTTTTATTGTTATATTTTTAGTATATTAACCTATATTCTAGTGTTTGTAAAACTGCTTACTAATGTATAGATCATTTAACACGTTTTTATTTTTCCCCTTTCATGTCAAGTTGGCGATAATACTTTAATAATGCTCGCTATTTAAAACGTATAACTGTCTTCAACATTTCTTTTTTATTTCTAGTATAGCTTTGGATTGAATATTATACAAAAAAAAACGTTGACTGTAAGTTCTAAAAAACAAAAATAATGCGACATGTTCGCTGACAAAGTGTTTGAATTAATTAAAGATTTAAAACGTTCAGCTGATGGACAGCTTCCTGCGTTTAACGTGAGTTCATTTCTTCTACACGCTGTTCATGTCCTGTATATCATTTTATTGGTTAGTCTACACATTAAGTATTTTATATTGTTACAATCAGCTTTGTTTATTTTATCTTAGGAAGATTTGACTCGTCAAGTTCTTGATGAAATGAGAGTTTTGTTTCAAGAAAACCAAAAAGAAGTGTAAGTGGATTATTGAAAGAAAAACATTTTAAAGAATGTTCAACTCGTCATCTAATGTTTGCGTTTCAGAGCTGCTTCTTCAGATGGAGAGGAAGGTCTCTTTTCTGGTGTTCAACTCCGCCATGCAAGTTTGGAGCGAAATAAAAGATGCTTACTTGCCTATATGTAGGTTGTCAAGTTTCAATGACATATATAATTTGGTGATTTTAACTTTTTACCAAACAAAAAAGAATTCAGCAAAAAAAATACCTTCTTTCGTAATCAATTGTTTGCTTAAAATGTTGTAGTTACAATCGAATGATGACATTGAAAGATTACCGTTGGGAAATTGGAAGCGTCATACCTGAACAAGTAAAACTGAACTTATGTGAGGAAGAAGTGAGCATATTTTTACATAATATATGTTACCTCAAGAATGTTAACATTTCGCAGACGAAAAAAAATGCACGTGCCAAAATAACCGTGCGAAACTTTAAAATCTTTAAGTTCTGAAAGAAGTGCTTGTATTCTAGCTTTTCTGTATTCATGCGAAATTTATGTATTACGAATTTACCAGTTAGACAAA
This sequence comes from Hydractinia symbiolongicarpus, assembly GCF_029227915.1. Taxonomy (NCBI): domain Eukaryota; kingdom Metazoa; phylum Cnidaria; class Hydrozoa; order Anthoathecata; family Hydractiniidae; genus Hydractinia; species Hydractinia symbiolongicarpus. The sequence continues at coordinate 7,003,787 of NC_079883.1, read as the reverse complement.
AGCCATGGAAATTGTTTTCTTTACATCACAAAAACAAAATGTATTAACAACGTAAATAACTTATTTTCAGATCACGTGGTTTTCAAATTACAACAAATCACTTGCAGGATATATGATGTCGGTGGCTGATGTCGGGATTGATTTAACTCAGGTGCGTTTACAGAAATATCTTGTATATATTTCAAATCTCTTCGTAACATGCTGTATTTGAAACATATTTTTAGAACATGACTCCACCCAAAACGCTATTAATTGAGGTATGTACTTTTCTATAAAGTGGTTTCAGATGATGAACATTTTATTTAAACGGTACTATTTTTTTGAAAAGTTTTCTAAAGTTTATTTTTTAAAAATACAAAAATACCTTTTTTAATATTTTATATAAAATTTGGTTTCAGACATATTGACTAAATCTATGAGTTGAAGTTATAAGTGTTAAGTTGTATGTAAAATTAATTTTCGCGAACTTTGTTTTGTCCACGTCTCCATATTACAATACTTCACGGTTGTTTTAAGCGGTAAAAGTTTGATGCTGCATGTTTCTTCAGATTCGATGTTTGATGGATTATGGTGAGTTTGAAACTGAAGATGGAACGGTCGTTCTTTTAAAGAAAAACAGCCAGGTAATTTTTTTTGAAGTCATCTCAGATTCCTTTTAACGAAAATAATACACACGCTTACATTCTCGGTTTTGTTTTCTGCAGATTTATTGTTATCATTTTTATTAACCCGTTTTCCATATCCGTGAAAACAAGATTAGTTATAAGCAAATTGAGGATTTAAGTTTGAAGCAGCTTTTAACTAGCAGTTTAACAAAATAATTTAACATAGTTATAAAGCGGGTATTGGTAGTGGTAGTGTGACAGAGAAGTTAAAATGTTTATAAATTTTAAGTGCGTATCTTTTGGTAGAAATATGCTAACTAGTTAAATCATCGACTTAGCTAAGGCACGTTTTTAGAATAAATACATTTTTATTTCATTGTTTGCTAGTAAAGACTTGTTTCCATTTGACTGCATTTTCCACTATAGCGCAAACAGCCCGCGATATTTTGTGATAGCGCATTCGGTAAAATCTTAAAAACGAGTGAAATTTTATGAAATTAAATTTATGACAGCTGGGAATTTTTTGTTTGATCAAAAAAGTTTTATCTGTAAGCAATTTTTTTGATACTGAAATTATCGAACAAAATCTTTGACTCAACTTTAAAACACCGTGTTATCAACAATGTTTTTTTCAACATTTATTGCTTGCAATGATATTTAAACTTAGTATTTTCTAATTATTGACTGTCTTGTCGGCTGTTAATAATCATACATTTGTATCAAGCATTGTTATGGTTTTAGGGCTAAGCTTTTCTGAGTTATATTCTGTATGATGATTTGGTAGAGCATATCTTCGTAAACCTCCGTATATAGAAAAAACGTTGTTTTAAATGGCGCTTCTTATGCAGAAAAATAAAAATAACTTCTGATTTTTTTGTGTACACGTTTTTCTTTTCTGGACGTCTGAATTTTAGCTGTGGATATGCTTAAATATTTCAGTCTCGATATGCTGGGTTCATGTAATATATCCATAAATATATTTTGCTTTTTCCGGTTTAACTCAAATAAAAAAAAGCTTGCAGAAATGTTCAAATTGTTTGTTCACTGAAAATAATTTCTATGGAATTCAGTGCAGTTATTTACAACAAAAACAGAAAATTTACCAAGAAAACTATAAAAACTAGTTTTCCAGTTGTTTTGCGAACCTAATAATAGCGAAACAATCATTTCTAGTAATTTTGCGAAGACATATTTTCGCAAATTGACCTTTCTAAGAAATTTCACACAAATACATTTTTGCGAAAATGGATAAAAATCGCGAAAATTGTTCAACTAAAGGCATTACATTGGAAGTCTAACGTGTCAACTGAAATTTCGATGACGGATATTGTTGATTTTTCTTGTTTCGTTGCACTGATAGCATATCACATAAAAATATTATTCTCGAATTATCGAAAAATTCTCCGACGACATCTTGCAGAAGTTTTCTCATAAGGGATATTGTTTTTTTATCGACTTAAGTAACTTAAATATTCTTGCTCCATTAATTGTTTGATATGTTAAATGACGCATTATTTTATTGATTTATTTATTTCAGCATCTTTTACCAACAACACAATGCGAACATTTAATTCGACAAGGTATTTTAGAGCATGTACTCACGTGATCATTCAAACGTGGAGAATTATCAAAAAACATCCGACGCGAATTTCCTCTGAAATTCTGTTGCAAGACGCTAACATATATATAAAAAAAACGAAACAATTTTTATCCTTGTAAATAAAAGTTACAAATACGCTCCATGTGTCGTTGATTACAAATATGTGGATCCTGAACACAAAAGGTATTTTACAAACGGGAGATTTTGCGAATCAATGCTCTCGAGAGCATTACCTTTCACGAATTTACCCAGAATTTAAGTGGGAATATACGAACAAAATTCATAGGCATAAAAATCGGGGTTTTATCTACGAATTTACATTTTACTGACTTGAGAGGGAATCAGGAAATTTTTGTCGAATGTCAAAGAAATTCATTTTGTGCTGACACATGACTGTGATGTTAGGGCATGGGAACACGTGTGAGGCGTAACAACCTTTTCTAAGTCGTTACCCTTTTCTAAGTCGTTATAGAGAACGAAACCAATAAGCCGAATACACCAAACAACAGGAGACGTAATATGTTTAGGTCACACCCTTGAAATACCCAGGAGAAAAGAAAACACTGGTTAGGAGGGAAGTCTCAAAGATCATTAGAAAGAGAAAAAACTGTAGCGAAAAAGTTTTTAAAAAACATCTTAATTTTCGTGAAGAAAATTAGAACGTCGCAGGATTTTTCTAAAATATTATTTAGCGCCAAAAAAAAATATTCCGTTTTCCAAGGCGTTTATACAGGAGACAAAAATAACGACCAGAAAAGTTGAAATTTACGTATCTATTTACATAAAGGCTAGAAAATCAGAATTAAAAAAATTGTAATCCCTTTCTTGTAAAGAAAATACATTTTTTCGCGATAAATAATTTCCCAATTGTAGTTGAAACAAATTTTGCAAATTGACAGAAACCGAAATTAGTTACATTTCTCGCGAGAATTATATCCGTAGGTAACAATATACTGAGAAAATATTTGAGTCGTACAACGAATCTCAGGGAAAGAGACATTGTTTGTCGCTCACAGCGTGGATGATGCAGTGGATACAGAAAAGATAATTACAATAAAATGCCAACCCTTATAAAATACGAGGCTGTTTATCCAAAGCGTAGCATAGTAAGATGGGCAAATAAACATTTTTAATCGATCAACTGCGATTTATGATTAAAAAAGAGATTTTAACAAAATTTCTATTTTTTTTTTTTATAACATGGCCCGCCCCCAATTTTACATACACTGTCAAAAAATTTAAAATTAAAAGTATTACAAGATTACGAAGAAGTTATAATAACATCGAATGTCAAAGTGGCATTCTTTTATGTTTACTTCATTCAAAAAATGAAATAAAAAAGTATAGTTTGTACTCTTGTTCGCTGTTTAAAAATTACTCATTAATTTTCTATGACATTCGTAACAGTAATATTAACGTAAGCAAATATTTTTTGTAAGAATCAAAACATTGGTTTTTGTATGTAAGAGTGCGTAGGAAATAGTAATAACTTAGGACAACTTATTTATATAAACATACATTTTAATGCCCTTTAAAATAATAACATGAATGTAAAATAACATTTATTAGTATATAATACTCTACAACTAGGGGCTTGGCGATAAGACTCAATGCCTTCTACTTGCTCCTGTTAGTTGTTTTTTGTGTCATCGGCCGCCGGTTTAACTGTCAGAGGTGTTGAAATTCATTTTTATCAAATCTCGCGGTCCTGGAATGACCATATGACCGATCACTTTGCCAGTTGATTCACCTCTAGCGACGTAGCACATCTGCAACCTAAATAAAATTCTTCGTTTTCGTCAACGTACTATGCTGACTTTACATTTTAACAGACACTATAAATTTAACTGGCTCAAATAAAACGTCGTTACTGCCTAGTACGGCATTTGAAATTCTATTACTTGGGGCGAAACGCTGCTCATTTGCAGATTTCGGCGCAGCAAAAAACTCAATTTCGCCTATGTTGATTTTTGCTCAATTGAGCTAAAGTTATTGTAAAATGGGGAATATAAGATGCTCTTTTTATCTTTTCTGTGGCAATTATTTCAATGTCGTTGGCACGCAAACTGTAAAACGCGGCCAAATATAGCGGAGGGAAGTTACGCTAATTTCTCATATAGCAATTGCAAGAAATATATGTAAACACAAAACTTACGTCAGCCGAGCACATTTGCGCCGGCAATACGCTCCACAGCAATCATTAATCCAGTATTGAATAATGGGAACTTTTCTGTCTTTACCGTTACCCGCCAAAATACTTTTTTGCCAACCTTTCAGTCTCCTATAACGACTTTATAAGAAACTTGGTTTATTTTAATTTGCGTGAACAGAAATTTTCGGGAACAATGTCAGTCGAAAAATTTCGTAGATTCTACTAGAAATAATTCTTACGAATAAAGCTATTAAATCCCCCAAATATGCCTTTCCTGTTGTTAAGGAAAAATGCTCGCCTGATTTTAAAAGGTTTTAGTCGTGTCATTAGCGACCAAATTAGGATTGTTTCATGCAGACAATATTTTTTATTTCATTACTGGTGAGAATGTGAAAATAAATCTGAAAAGTTTCTTACCCGCCTTGTTTTTCACTACAAAAAGCAGCAAAGAAATAAGCTAACACTATCATGAAAATAACATTCTTCATCTTTTATTTCTTTGTTATGAAAAGGTACTGCATACACATTCTTTCATGTAATCTGATCACGACATATCATTGGCGAAATAACAGTGGCTTATCATAAACACAAAACACTTTAAATTGTCGCTTGAAACTTGACTCACTTATTCAACTGTCGCTGAAACTTGTCTCACTCATTAAACTATCGCTGAAACTTGTCTCACTCATTAAACTATCGCTGAAACTTGTGTTACTTATTAGACCGTCGCTGAAACTTGTCTCACATATTAGACTGCCGCCTGAGATTTGACTCACTTATTAGACTGTCGCTAGAGATTTGACTCACTTATTAGAGACTTTCGCTATTGATTTGACTCACTTATTAAACTGTCGCTAGAGATTTGTCTCACTTTTGCTCGAAGCTTCTCTTGCTTATCTGACTGCAGCTTGAAAACTTGCCTCACTTATTAAATTGTCACATAAGTGAGACCTGCCAGCGACTTGTCTCGTCTTTTTTAGATAATATTGGGTTTACATTTTTTAAACTACAAATTACTAATATAAAGTTAGCACATAAATAACAGACCATAAAATATTACAATTTCTTTGTTAATTCCTAAAAAAATATTTATTTGCTGAGTGCAGATTGTATTTATAGATGCATGTATGTTTTTATAAACACGTGATTACACAAAATCTTTTATTTGATACAACGAAATTTACAAAAAAATGATAAATCTAGTCTTGATTTTCTCTTGATATCAACTGAGGTGCACGCACTTTCCATTCTGACCAGGATCCATCATAAACAGGGACCTGCTTGTTAGCAGCATAAAATGCAGCGAATGATAAAACACACGCAGTCACCCCCGAACCGCACGAAGCAATCAAACCGCGATTTATATCGATTGAACTGTCTCGCAAATATTCTTTTATTTCTTCTTTTGTTCGAACGGAGCGAGTTTCTTTATTCAGGATCTTACCAAACGGCACTGAGGTGGAGTGTGGCATATGACCGTTCTCACTGTCTACATCACCTTCATCTGTCACTCCAAGAAAGCGTTGCTTAGGTCGTGCATCCATGACTTGCACGGCATTTTCTGTTTGAGCGTTTGCTTGCATGAATTCGAAATCCTTTACTAACTCAGCCCGCATGTTGGCAATAAACGCTGATGAAGGCGCTTAAAAAAACATGCAATGTGACAATAAAAAAAATGAAACACAACGATGGAGGGCGGAAAGAAGAAATAGACGTTCTTCGCGTAGTCATTATTTCCACATCGTGGAGAGCAGAAACGAGCTAAAAATTGTTTAAACAGTAAGTTACCTATCCCTAATTTTCTTCTCATGGATCAAAACACAGCCAGAATACCAGATCTAGTTGTAAACTTTCACTACAATTCAAAACTTACACGGTACGCTCTCTATTTCCGTATAGTTACCAGAAGCTACAGAGTGGCCCTCTAAAATCCATGATGTCAAACCACCCTCAAGCACGGATATGTTATCATGACCGAATACTTTGAACATCCACCACACTCTGGGAGAGGAATAGATAGCATGTGTTTCGTGGTTGTCATACACGATCACATGATGGTTGTTTCCTATTCCCAGATTCGTCACGTAAGCACTAAATTCTTCGGCTGTGGGCAACATGCGAGGAAATTTCGAAGTTCTGTCGCGACATTCATCAAAGGAAAAAAACCTTGATCCTGGTATCCTATTTTGAAAGTGATTACTTTGATAATCTTTATCATCCAAATCCCAGGTGGCGTCCAAGATTCGAACTTTTTTATGCCATGTTGGATTCTGAACAAGTTTGGCTAAGTGAGAGCAGCTGACAAGATTTGAAGATGAAACAGTACTATAATATTTTACAGTGTGAAAGACGAACTTGAATTTCCGTGTGGACTGCAGGAAGATCATTTTGTTAGTTAAAACTAAAATACAAAAATAAAGAATAAATTTGCAACGACAGATATGAACTAAAAGACGAAGACAAACAAATCGTATTATCATTTATATTTTGTATTTTACTGAATGTACAATTGCTCACAAAATAAATAAATTATACACTAACAACCTTCTGAATAAATTCATGTCATGTACATGACGTCAAACATATTGAAATTACCGGCGTACGACATCCATCATGGAGACTTGAAGATTGACTAGGAACAGCGAAAGATGTCAAAACAGAACATGAAGCATTTATCCCAACTGGATCATCAACGAGACAGCTGGTATACTCTACTTTTCAATATATGAACAAATATATAAAAATATAATTCTTTCCAAACATTTTGAATTTTCAATATAAGTTCTTTGGTTTATGTGCGTAAAAAGTAGGGAGATACGTTCAACCTTTCATTTTTTTCACAAACATTTCAAATACACACAAAACAACTTAAAAACGTGTAAAACACATTAATGTAAATAAAATCGTGTTAACTTCTTTCTAATATTTTCTTTCCAATTTATTAAAACGTTTTTCAACCAATTAAAGAATGATATATTATCCAATCACCATGTAAATTACAGCCAGTCAGAAGAGAAATTGCACATAGGCGTGAACTGCTCGTGTATGGGAAGAATTAACACACTGCAGGCGGTCCTTCTACTTGTTCATGTCCAGTGAACGATAATGCTGGTGGTCGCATTTTCATGGCTACAAAAAAAAGTAACAAAGGTTAAGTTTAACACATAGAAAACTCGCTTGTACATTTGATATTATATCTGCAATTACAACAGCACGTTAAAAACACATTAAATGCGAGAATGCTTTCCATACGCATGTCATTGTTTTTTACTTGCTTGCTTGTAAATTGATTTACATTTTTGTGACAAAGTGGAGACACATTGTTAGCTACTTTGTGTGACTGTATTGTCAATGCTAGCGTTTTGTGAAAAGTACGTGAGCGGATTGAAAATTTGGTGTTTTGGTTAGCAAAATAATACACAAAAACGGATTAATAAAGATTACTTTTTTCCTGTTTTCTATTTCACGGATGAATGAGCAAATAAACATACCATGTCCGTATCCTTGCAGAAACAATACGATTGCGTTTGTCACACCAGTGGGCTGTTCTTCAAGCACCATACTCGTCGCGTCTGCTATTTTAATCCATGTTGAGTTGGTCGGATCCAATTTTGCGTTCAGTGCAACAGTGTCATCAACCGCGGGCGAATGCTCACCAGTCATCATGAGGACACCACATTTTAACGTGTCACTGGCAGACTGCCCAGCCACGGGACGATTCATTTTAATGTTTGATCTTTTAGCATGAGCTTCTATAAGCAGCGAAAGATTACGTGGGTGTTTGATTCGATGCAGATCATCTCGTACAGCATCAGCTAAATCTCTTTTGGTATTTTCGTCAAATTTACCAAGAAAATGATACAGTAGATAATCCTGACAAAATTGCGTCATTCCTTTTGTTTTTAAATAATGACTTAAAACCTAGGCAAAAAACAACAAAACAAAATGTTTTTATTACCTTCAGGGAACATATTATTTACGAAAATTTTTATGTGGAAATTAATTTTCGCGGACGAATGATCCCCAAATGTTTATTTTTGCGGACTTCTACATTATCCAAATTTGGAGTATTATTCAGTAATTTTAGTAAAACAATATTTAGTATTTTGCATAACATCGTTCTTAAAAATTAGGGTTTTTTTATATTGGGTGGGGGAGCAAATAAATTTGTTTACGATGAAATGTTCTATTATAAAACTTAGTGGGTATAAAAACATACTTTTTCATGACCCCAATCCGACCAGGAGGCGGTACCAGCAATGGGATTTACTAATATCAAACACTCCACATGTTTCGGATCTTTTAAGCCCAGCCGAATGAAGACGTTAGCTCCAGCACCAACCCCAAAACAAATTGTATTCCTTAAATTATAATACGCGAACACTTCTTCAACCACGTCTGCCATTTCTTCCATTGTTGGATAAATATAATCCTGCACAGAACAAAGAAAGTGAAAGTGGAATTCTATCACACAAAAAGTAGGGCGCTAAAAAGATATAGAGTGCTGAAAAGAGTACTGAGTATAAACTTAAGGACTACCGAGATATCAATCGATGGTATAAAAGTTCAAACTAAAAAGCATGTCAGACATTTTACCTCAGGTAACTCCTCTGCATCTTCTTCTTGGCCAGGGAAGTTTAGATGATAAACAGTAAAATTATTCAGTAGCGGTTTGAATTGATGGAAACAAAAGATAGATTGAAAACATGACACGTGGTTCTGACCAATATCGTGCAACGTAACAATAGCCGTCCTCTTCGCGTTGCGATCACCTTGAATAGCCACATGAATGTCACCTAAAAAAAAATGACATGTTACTCACTGCAAAATTAATCATTTTTTTTCATCATGTTTACAAACTAACTGTACCTTTCCTCGTTTTAATTTTATCACTTTCCAACTGGTGAAATAAATTACGATCTTCTGTGTCAACCCTTCTTCGCAGAGCTGATTTTTCATCTGTAATATCCAATTCAATACAATTTACATCTTCAGCAGGCTCCATTTCAGAGGAGAGCAGTGAGCTTTTGATAGACATATTTTAATTTTTACACTACAAAAGTAATTGCAACCAAGTGGTGAAAACATTCAAGAGTTCACAGTCCCCTTATATTTTTCAACCATCCACCCTAAAATCATGCCATTATTATTGCTTGGCTATAATTTATGTAACTTTAAATATTTTGAATCTTAAATCATACATTTCTAATTTGTAGAAAATATTAATTACCACAAATCGAGCTTCTACTTTTTCCTTTTACTTTCGAGCCTTCAATATACACAAAGTTAAAAATTTGACGGGACAAAAAAAACTGCAGTCGTACACTAAGTTGTTTATTAAAAGAATAATCTTCTCTGACAACCATTGTCAAATCAATAATAATAATAATAACAATATTAATATACCTGTACATATCCTTACAAAACTAATGAAACAACGCAATTATCTCTTCAAGAAGTGTGTTCAAAAAAAAAACAAAGCTGTTACGTTTTCGTTTATGGGAAGAAGTGAATTCTCCAAGAAATTTTAAAGAGCAAGAGAAAAAATAACCAATATAACTGAACATGAATTTGAAATAAATACATTATGATTATATTTATTCGCGTATCAGAAATAAAATTTCATAAAACAAAATATCAATCCTACTTCGGTAAAAATCAAATCATTTTTGTACATGTTTCATACTACCCTCAACACAATTTACCCACGAATGGTGCAGAGCAAACAAACAGAAAAAGAAGCAAGAAAAATGTAAACAAACACCTTCTCACAACATCATAATAAAAATGTGTAGAGAAGAATATTTTGATATTTTTTACTTGATAATTTAGTGAGACATCTGTTTTTCATAAAAACGACCCACAATAACAATGTTAAATAAGCGAAAACAAATAATATCCAGAATTTTATTTTATAGAAATTGGGGGAATATTCGTACACATGGAATATACGTTCATATATATATATGCATAATGCAAAATGGTATATATTTTACCTGATACATAAAACTTATAAAATATTAGTTCGACGTTTGGGCGCAGCTGAATTGAAAAAGAACTTTCCAGAAATATTAAAAAATTTATGAAACCTTTTGCACCAAAGAAAAACTTTAAAAATATGTGAACTCGCAGAAGTCTATAGTCTTGTTTCAGTTGCATACTGTCGAGTATTATTTAAAACATTAGTATGCAAAACTTTATGGGTAGTTCCTTTACGATACGGATGACTGCTTGACTGTCGACCACTAATCTCACCATCTGAGTCATAGTCATAATCTCTTGGTGGAGTTAAAGGTCTTACATAACCGTTTGTTTGATATCTCTCATCAAAATGGTCACGCTTTGTACGATCGTCTTCATAAGAAGAAACCGAGTTCACTTGACTTCTATTCCTACTTGCAGTCGTTTGTAGTTCTGTCGACCAACTTTGGCTGTTGTGAGAAGATGTGACTTTCTCATGATTGCTTCCGTTTGAAGAAACACGTGACCGTGTGTGATGTGAAAAATGCGTCCCTGTGAAGTCATCTTCAACATAAAACTTTGCATCAGTACCATTCACGTTACGTTCTCGTTCTTTCGATCTCCTTCTGTCAGTGTGATACACATTGGAAGAACGAGGCGGCATTGGTTGGTGTTCATACAACTTCTGTTCGATAAACTCAGAATACGAAGGCAGTGGTTGAGGTGCGTGAGCTGGGGGTATGTTTGGTGATGGAATGATAACATCAGCTTTGTGCTCGTTTTTGGTAGGAAGAACTTGCTTTCTACTAGACTTGGGAGACTCCATATTAGGAGATGGTGGCCTCCCCATGGGAACTTCTAATGTATTCGTCCTGTCCCGATGCATCTTTGTCCTTTTGGAAGCTGTAATGAAGGAATTTCTGTCTGGCAATGTTCCTGGTGGTTTCGTTGGTAGTTCGTTACTTGATGGAGGCGGTGGAATATCTAACTTTGATTTCTTGAGCTCAATCATTGATTCTTGTAACGATTCCAAAATCTCGTCATCAACAAAATGACGATTCGGTATCTCTTCTTGTAACAAAGGGGCTATACCCTCAAGATCCATTTTTAAGATTTGTTTTCGAAATAGTTTAATTAAGTGATATGCCATAGCTGTTAAAATTTTATCACCTTCCAACATAAATATGTCATACACTCTCAGCACAAGCGAAAAAGGTAGTCTATCTAAAAAACACTGCATAAACCATTTTAACGTGTACAAGCTGGTATACACACCTTCACGTTCCAAGTGTTTATACATTTTAGGCATCATTTTCTTTAAAATTTTGTCATGGTGATTTTGAAAGCGAAGAAGCTTTGGAAAGCCAGGCACAAACAAGCCATGCATGCTATGTCTTCTGTCTGTAAGCAACTCAGACAACGCCCAAAATGCATCTTCTTCATTCATATACATAAGCAAAAGAGCAGCGATTCCACTCATCCCTTGACAATAACCCACATCCGTGTTGTACATGGAATATGCAGCCAATACATGGAACAACGCCTGTTGTTTTACACTAAATCTGTCTCTAAACATTATGTGATCTCTATATGTCCTGTTTACATCTAAATCGATTTGGCGAATATCAGGACTGCTTTCTAAGGCAAGTTCTAGAAATTTGTCATAAATACCATCTTGAATAACTTGTTCTAAATTCAGCATTTTCTTCCAAGCTTCTCCACGCAAACTATCAGGTATACCTTTAAAGACTCTGCGGCGTAATTTTTCAGTAGATTTATCTATCACATAGTACCCTTTCCAGTTGGATAACATTTTTATCCATTTCTTTGCACGTTCACGCTCTATTTCCAAAAGCTTTTCATCACGCTCATGCTGTGGCAACGGATTTTTGTGAAGAAATCCATATCTATCACAAACTTGGTAGACAATAAAACTTGCATCCTCCCATGGTTCAATAGGACCATCAGGACCTTTATGATAGCGTGCAACTATAGCTGCTCTGACCCTATCATTATCATCTTCTTCCACAAACTCACTCATTTTGGTGTCAATAGCATGCTACCTAAAAGTAAAATGATACAACATAATAAATCCAGAAGCAACAGGAGAGAAATATAAATCTTACAAAAAAAACGAAGGGTAAACTTTTCATTTTAGTCTAAACGGTTAAAAATTAAAGCATAAATGGAATTATAAAAATAACATTTAAGCCTATAAAATTTAAAGAAATTAAAATCTATGGAATACTACAATACAAACAAAGAACTTAAGAAGAAGCATGTAGATTCTAACAACAGGTGCAAAAATAAGATATATAAAATTTACACTTAAAAGTAAGTATGCGGATGCTACGCATTTTAAAAAATTATTACTGCCCTCGTAAACTTTATCAAGCACCCAATTCAATTCACGCAAATAGAAACAAGCTCAATACTTTGGTGGTAAATATTTTAAATGTCGCAAAATGTTTTATTAAATTTCCTGCACAAACAACAACAGACTTGTTGATTACAGTCAGAGCAAATGATATTTCAATAGAAATGTCTACACTTTCTGCAGTTAGCCCTTTTGATTTTGACAACTCTTTGACAGGAAAAAAAATGAGGAGCTTGTTAAAAAGTCAATTTTCTTCGTGTAGAAACACCGTTAAGATGCTGTAAAAAGTCAATTTTCTTCGTGTAGAAACACCGTTAAGATGCTGTAAAAAGTCAATTTTCTTCGTGTAGAAACACCGTTAAGATGCTGTAAAAAGAAAATGTTTATTAACGACATCCAACCTTGTATCACAAATGTTCTGCACATAACTGACGAAAGACATAATGGTAGAGGTGCTTGAATTTGAGTAATAAAGGCACACAACTCAGTTTACTTTGAGGGCTATCATTTTTTTGGCTAGGTCAATGGAATTGTAAGCGCTGTTTTTGGTTTTCAACAATTATTACAGAATAACTTTTAAGAATTATTTAATGTGATGCTTAGTAAAAAAGTGTGCAATATCAAGATGCCTTTTTAAATTTTTTTTTGCCATATTTTTGATGATTGTATAAATTAACAAAAAAATGGTCCTGGTGATGAGACTGGTAAATAAGAAGTCCAAAAACTTGAAAAAAAAATACAGTCTGCACCTTCCCTATAATAACAGAGGTAACTTATATAACAAGAAGTTACGCCTTATTGTAATTTTAATACATGCAATAAATACTCTTAATGAAACAAAGGCCTTAATTTTTAATATTTTTTAAATGGATGAACTACTTTATTACTATGACAAAAGTATATCTTAAAGCTGGTAATCACCAACGATTGCGATTGTTTTTGTTCTGAAAGTGTCACCATAAATTTAGCAACAATATAACAACAAAGAAACGCCATAGTTTTGTAGTATTGTAGACAAGAATTTTTACGCCTTCATAAAATGTGTGCACAGTGACGAAAACGTGGCAAATCTAATAGCATACATGACTATTTGATTTACCGTTATTAAATATATGGCACACATATTAAGCTTGTGCTTAGAGTAAATTTCCTCCCTCTTGCTTATTTTGTGAATAAAATGCTTGATGAAAGACGCACTTGATCGATCGTGTTATTTTCGTGAAATGTTGACTTTCCAAAAAGAAAATATAAATAAATAAACCTAGACAGCATTCTTTTCACAGTACGTTTTAAAATTTCTCCCGAAGCGTGGTTGCAGATTTCTCGTTTTTGCACCATTACATTCAGCATAAATTGCATTAAAAAAGGTTCCCATTTTTAATGATTTCCGTAGGTGTAAAGAAAATGTGTGAACTGAATATGCAGAAAGAAAGATGATAGAAGTGCGAGTTTTTTCTTTATGTTGAATATGCGTGCACGGGTTCAGAATTATTATTAGACAGAAGCCAGGGTTACAAGATAATAATAATACTCAGATTTCCGATAGCATGGCACATAGCATGTTTCTTTATTTTATAAAAGGATGATTACGTTATTGTTACTACAATTATCTACATCAACTGGCTTCAAATTTTTGGCGATCTCAGATCTCATATACATACTCCTATAACTTTTTCTTTTTCTATGATTTTTTATGACAGCATTTACTCCCATATTTTTATATGGGAGTTCCATATCATGCATAATGTTTACAAAAAATATGCTTAATTCATTTTGCACATATTTTCTTAAAGGTGTGAAGGATATCACACCTCTGAAAGGGCTTTTTCCAAAAAGCGATGTTCCAAATATTTTCATGGAATAAAAAATATGTCATTCAAAAGAGAATCTTTTTATAAAATCTTATGAATTATTTGTAAAAAACCTAAAAAAAATTGTTTCCTTTACAGTAACCTTAAAAGAATGCTAAGAAAAGCAGCAGAGATTGAAGTCATTTATTGTGTGCATAAATGGCGTATTAAACTGAGACTGTGTGTATCATTTGCACGCCAAAAAACATCTGTGTTAACTGACTTAGCGCATATAAAACCTTGACGCATTAAAATTTTAATTCAGAAAGGCCTGATCCTATATGCGGAACATCTTGTGACGTCACCTAATTATGCAATTATTTGGCACAACTTTACTCTCCTTCAGAATATCGAAATGGAGGTTTTGCTGCAACATGGCGTTGTTTATATTCCCCAGATTGGTTGCACAAATCAACAGGCAAAATAACATATATAAATAATGTATATATGCAGCAAGCCATGGACAAGCCCATTAAAAAAATTGATTGGAGGCATCTTTTGATCTTGAGATTAAAAAATTTAAAAGATTAATCAAAGTTCAGATTTAAAACATAATATCAGAGAAAAGATGCTATTCGCCACAATAAAAATTTGACATTCTATGCCAAATTTCTTAACCTGCAGATTTTTAGATTTTTCTACACATCCAAAGAATTCCATCAAAATGTAAATGAAACTTTTCTTTTGATTACGAACAGTTAGAGTTCCAACAACACCATTTTTTCATATAAACACAATTGGAGATAAAAACTAATTGGTAGCCTTGTGGTAGAGCATTCGCTTCAATGCGTGAGCTCTTTGGTTCAAACACCTGGCCGAGCTATGCCAGAGACTATAAAAGTTAAAATTTATCCTTTTTGCTTAGCACTAGTATGATAATAAAATTGACAATTTACGCAGATTTCTAGTTGAACGATTGCTGTGCTTGCATGACTGTCGCAGCTCAAATGGAAGCTTTAAATGCACTAAGCCCCTTTGCAGGACCCTCACTGATAGTAAAACCAATAAGAACTGAAGATCCTGGGTAAACAATTGAAGTCACTATTTAAACTTTGTAATGACTTGTGAAACAAAAAAACAAATAAAATTATGTAATGTTGAAATGGCAGCTTATGTAAGATGATTCTAGATCCTAGCAGTCATACTTTCCTAACAAACGTGATGTTCTTGCACTCGGTGATGATGAACACGTATACTTGAAGGATCACATTTTGTAAAACACATATAAATATAGAAGTATTAAAAAAGAGAAAAAGTTTAAAAGTATTAAAGTTTAACAGACAAATAGCATTTAAATAAATTCTGCAATATTTTAATTTAGCCACAAGTGATTATAAACTGTATTTAATGATATAGTTAAAGCTCAAAAGACGTAATTGAAGTGTAAAAATATGTTGTGTACTTTATTTTCACAAAGAGCTACTAATGTTCGAGCATTGCTGTAGGAGGCAACGGAACAATGCTCTAGAAAAAACAATTTTTTTGCTTGTTTTTGGCTTGAGATTTTTGTGGCAATGCGGTGACAGGTAGAATGTGCACCAAGCTTCGATAATAAAAGTTGTATGTAAAGTTATTAATTACTTTTGTAACTACTACTTGTGGAACAAATAATAGTTGAGGGATTACATCTTTTAAGAAAAATACCCTACAGTTCTGGGTTTGCTGGGGCACTCTGGCATTTTTCTGGGAATTTCATTTTAATTCTAATTTTACCCCGAATTAAAAATATTAAACTATAGCCAAAAGCACTCCTAAACCTGTGTAGAAACATTATTAACTAAAGTCTATTCCATTTACATTTTATATATATAATATATCAACCTAAATATTATTATTTTAAAAGGCTTTATCCTAGTAAAAAAAAACTTGAATTTCACTAATAAGAAAGTCCGAAATTCAGTTACGGCTGTTCTCATGATTAAAGTGTGGATGAATTACGTGACCAATCACATTTACGTAATATGTGAACGCTCCCTAAGGTAGGTGAGGCCGTTTAACTATCCAGTGTCAATATGCCTAAATTATACCTGACTGCCACTAAATGCAAAACGGTGCTTTTAATTTTGTTGAATCTGCAACAAAAAAGGCAACCTTTAAAGTATACAGAGTGTGACTTTATTAACACTAATTTATCAATCAAATTGTTTCAAATGAAGCCTTTTTGAAAACTCTTACCAGCAAGTTTTCCCAACAACTTTTGCTTGTGATACTATCACAGTAAAATGTATAGCTATATCTGCCATTACGTTTTCCATCAAAGTTCTGTAGCTACAGGACTTTTGGAATTTAAGGCTCAATGTTCTGCTCAGCCCTCTGAATTAACGAAAAATGTTCGACAGCAAAAAATTGCCGCCGTTAAGTCAGCTTCGACGGCAAAACAAAAATCACAACGGCCAAATTTTGCCGTCATGAAAGATTTTAACGACGGCAAAACTAACTAATTAAATTTATTGGGGAGACTGGACATGTCCGTAGCTCGTTTCAAACTTTCGTCGGACAAAACGTCCGATGGATTTCCGTCTTGGTCGAACACCACCCACTTTCAGATTTCAGAATTATTGAATAGTCCTGGTCCTTTTAATCGACGAGCAAGCCTATTCATAGCCTACCTGATCATCCTAGCTAATTCAACGACTGCTGACTTAGTTAAAAGAACTACGTAGACATGAATTTTTTTTGCCTGTCCCCTTCGTCGTTGGTAACCAGGTTATACACAGGAAATCAAGCCATGCGGTTCTTAACTAATGCAGAGGTGAACGCTGAAGGAGCACGTATGAAGCAAGTCCGCAGAACAGACATTTTACATGGATTTAATTGTACATTCATTTGACAAAACAATTATAAACCATAGCAGGTCCGAATTTAATGTATTTTTTTCTTTATGTCACAAGTGATATTCAAACAATTTTTAAAAAGGAAACCCACGTTTGTTATAAAGATTTCTTTTTAATTTGAAAAGCATATTTTTGCCTATTTGCTTGTGATGACCTGAAAAATAAACAATAAATTTATGAAAATGACAGTATAATCATGCATACTATTTCGGACATGTAGAAAAGGAAGTTAAGATTGAGAGAGTCGCTATACATAGACGCTCGATCATCGTGTTTGGGGTTCACGATTTAAAATGTCCCCCACTTTGCTACCGCAAAATGAATGCGCTACATCGCACGCGCTACTTGATTCAAATATTTCTGAAAAAGACTAATGCATGGTATGATCTACTTGTTTGACAAAATAAATAAGTAGCTAGCAAAATTAGTAAGTTGGAAAGAGTACTTTTATTTTTGTGCAGTCTAGATAGATAGATAGATAGATGTGCATATTTTACATGGCTAGCCTCACAAATATCGAGGGATATACCCTGTCTATTATTTCCAGGAGGGGCCATGGCGTAGATGGAGAGTCCTAGAGTATTTAATGCTCATTTTGAGCTACGCAGACCCAATTAGAGCCCTCTCTTGTTAATAAAACGTCAATGAATACTTCTGTCATTAGGAAAGGCATGTTTAGCCCATAAAACATTTTCACTGCAGTTAATTTCGTGGTCATTTTATTAGAACATTAAAAGTTTTAAAGGTTGTATTTAGTGTATAAACTTGAAAATATTTATGTTTTCATAACTTTTTATGCTAAATTCAAAGATAACGGATTTTTTGTTGACAATGATAAGAAAATTTGAAGTAATGTTAACCCGGATCTGAGAAAATGGATGGTGTGAAAGTTATAGCTAGCTAGCTAAAGTTTTACAACATTAGAATTTATTTTAAAAACATAAAAAAAGGATGAAATTATACCATGTTGTGTTGTTTTGTTCGTACGACAGCTCATCAGATACTACACACAGCATCATCAACATTCCATTATCAAATCAACATTAACATTTAGCTGTTTCTGATCCGCTGTTTTTTTCGTAGGACAAAAGCGGCCCCCGGGATCAACATTAACGGCCCTCATGTTTATTTTTTTGCATCCCGCCCCTTGGCTCCCACAAGCTAGACCCAACAAAAAGGGGATAGACAAGTGATGCTTGCAGTCAACTTCGTTCCCAGGGAATTTTGCCTTAAATGAATAGAGATAGATAGATGATAGATGTGCATATTAATAGCCTAACAAATATCGACGGATATACCCTGTCTATTATTTCCAGGAGGGGCCATGGCTTAGATGGACAGTCCTAGAGTATTTAATGCTCATTTTAAGCTACGCAGACGCAATTAGAGCTGCGCTCTACTAGAAGGTATAATGTATTTCTATCATTTTCGAATGTTTTAAGTTCGATTTTATATAAAAATAATGTTAAGTGTTGATACCATGCATTAAGCTTCACGCGAGTTAAGTGCTTGTGAGAAGTGCTTTTCTCAAGTTCGAGATTTTTTTTACTTAATTTTGAGCTCACAGATCGTTATATTTAATAGAGCGACGAATGTTCTAAAAAATTCTACTCTACTACACTCGGTTTGTACGATTAACTTTTTAAAGAATGTTCATTCGAGTAATGGGAGAAAGTTCGAAATATGAAGATGTTTGAATAACACAGGTTTAAATAATGGTAAGCGGCTTAATAAAGAATTGGCCAGTGCTCAATGGTTCAAATTAAGATGTTTGAATTATTAGCAAGTATACAACTCAAGAAGAGACACGCGATTTGATAGCCAGAAAGCGATCGTGCCTCTTTTTTCTCAGCAGATATTTGATGCACAAAGTAAAAATGCTTGGGTGTTTCCAAAGTGATTTAAGGGTTGGAAGAAATCTCGTTTCATGGCGCCTTTGTTGCTTTCTGATGTGACTGAAGTGCAGATGAAGCCTTTGAAATGAGACTGTAAAATGTTTGAATATTATTGAATATTATTGATTCACTGTATTCACTGGTTAAGGGTCTGTTAGACTCCTAATCTTACCAGTAATTCTTAGGTTGCCGACAACAGCCACAAAACACGATAGCATTACCTTAAAAAAGAAATCTTTGCGCAACTAATTTGTTCTATTAAGAGGTCTGTCACTTTGTTTGAAGAATTTCAAAAGTTTTTGCGATTCTATATTTAAAAACAACAACGAGGAAGTAATGCAAGACGGTGTTCATTTTTGCGATTCAACAAATTTTACCTACTTTCACGCAACTTATTTTAAAAAATGTGAAAATTTTCAGAATCGGAGACACAATCGGAACAACATATTTCGTAAAAAATTTTCGCAAGGTACCAACGAGTGATATATTTTAATCAAATTTGTTTCCGACAAAGTACTTTAAAAAAGGTCTCTTTTCCAGGACACGTTTAATTGGAGAAAAAAAAGGTAAAATCAGAGCAGGCTAATATATTTTGGTGTATCTTATTGATGTTTAGGTACATAGTTGTAAAAAAAAAAAAAAAATTATAATATTTAGGGGGTTTTAATTTGAACCCAGTTAGCTGGGTTCATATAAGCGCTCCCTAAGTCATTTTCTTAATAATGATATTAGGTTGACATTCTTTAGAAAAACCAAGAACGGTAAAGTTCTACGACATGTCAAGTCTAAACGTTTCACCAAAAAAGTCTAACTGTGCTAAAAAATAAGATTTTTATCATTATCGGTATATATATAATCACTCAAATACTCTAATGTCCAAGCGTCTACTCTTTAGTTGAAAATAACTCTAAGCTTTTCAAAACTAGAGCAGCTCTCGATAGCTTTATAAGTTGAGCATATCAGTTTATCATTATTTTGCCGTCGACAGCATCATATCATGCGGATTATAACGCTTATTTGTCAAGATCTTGTAATCAATCTGATTATCGACGCTCGAAAACTTATCCATAGTAAATTAAAGTTTTTGCGATACCATTCTCTAAAGTGAAAAAAATGATAAGACAACTGTTATCACTATACAAACGATAGCAAAAAATACGACCACCACCAACAACAACAACACAACAACAACAATAAGAACCTGAACAACGATAGCAATAATAAGAAAAGCAATAACAACAACAACAGAAGAACAACAACAACAACAAAAGCAAAAACACACCTGTTATACTGCATATATACATCATGATTTTTCTCAAGAAATTCTTTATAAAATATGGATAGCTTATCGGATACTTCTTTGTCTATAAAAAACAAAATCTTCGCAATAAATAGTTTTTTTTTTAAAGTTTAGCGCGAAAAAGCAACAAAAATAAGATTGAGAAAATTTAGGAGAAAATATTTACTTGAACCGGACACAACCTTTTCTCGTTCCAAAAATTTCTTCTTTTCCTGAAATAAAATGCTTTCAGATATATGCTGTGAATTCGTGCAGTGTCAAGTTATGAGTTACAACATTACGTGATCCATCTAGTTGATCAATCAGAAATAACTCACCAATATTCACCTGTTTATCTCAAAGATCGAACAAAAAATTGACTCACTATTTATTTAAGAAATGCTGTAAACGCAAATATGTGAGTTCAGTGGACGACAAATTTGTGAGTTCAGTGGATGACAAAGTTTGATTTCAAAGCGTCTATTAACTAAATCGATTTCGTCCAAGTTTCTTTACGTCAACACGTAAAATAACGTTTTTTGATAAATTAATGCAAAATACAAATTGATGCGTTTTTGCCAATCTTTTATTTTGTCTATCTTTTCTACATTACAGGAATTATTGTGCATTACTATTGACATAAATAAAATTGGTATGTTTTTTTCAAACACGCAATTAATATTTTGCGTAAGGAGCGACGATGACCAAACTGTACAAGTGTGGAATATTAATGTAGGTTGTGACGAGCTACAAAACTTATATTGTAAAAGTATTGCAAGCACAGCGATGGAGTGTAATTTTAACTGAATTCCATCTTACCTCAAAAAAAAGTTTATTATGCTCTTTCCAAAACTGATTATTCCATTCATACGTTTTACTGTTTTCATCGATGAGTTTCTCTTCAACTTTTGTTGTTTTATTTGATCTACCAAATATGATTTTGCGAATATTGGAATCTGGATCTGGTGGACTAACCAAGTCGAATTTGCCTTGATTATTTGAAGAGACAAGTTTAATCGGTTTCTCCTAAAATAAAAACAATGGCTCAAAGGATCATAACATGGCATGATTGAAAAACACTGGACAGTCAAAATTAATGCTTTTCATTTTTCCTACTTAAAAATAAAACGTAATTTGTAATAGTAAATCGGTTGACAAAGGACATCTTTCTCATTTAATATTCGACAACATTATTAATCAAGTTACAATTGGGATTTTTCAAAATTTCATGGCCACCTTTAAAACTGTCACAAAATGGGCTTTACAAATTTTTTCAAAAAATGGATGAGAAAATAAGGTTACAATAAAATATAAGAGGGGGCCGCTAAATAGATGAAATACGGTACAGTAAAATATGGTACCTGCTTCGCCGCTGCTATGTCAGTTAGATATCTTGAACTGATCCTCAAACAAATCGGACATCTGCGTGATAATATAGTCAGCATTTTGGTCTATATATAATTATTAAAACTGGCTAAATGTACAAAAAAACAGGCATGGACAAAAAAGTGAATAATTTAGTAAATCTTTTTAAATATAAATTTACAACCAATCAAATAATCACAACTAAAAAAAAAGATTTCCAAAAAGTTTTCAACAAATCACATATTTACATAAAAACAAATATAATAAAAATGTAATCAATATTGAACAGTATATAATTAAAACAAATAAATAAATAAAAAATTTTTACGAGGTATTTTCCAACCAAATAGTTACAAATGCCAACATATTTATAGTTTTGGTGCAGTAAATAGCCTATTAATAGCAAAGATAAGAGTTTTTAGTGATATGCTTAATTCAGGGAAGAGTTTATTCAGAACGTGCCTACTTTATTAAGTTAAAAATAGAAGGAAAACAAAACTTGGCTGATTAGTTTTAGCCAGAAATTGCAAAATATCTCTCCTCATAACAATAGTCAGAAAATCATAATACTCAATTTTGATAACACAATAACTATATTGTTTCGTTTAAATTTATTCCATCATCTTGGATGTTTAAATCTTCTTTCAACTCTGCAATAAGATATCTCATACGTTCCTATAAAGTAACACGAAAAATTTAAATAAAAACAAATGAAATCCAATTATACTAACATCATTGATCCAGACCAAGGGGCTGTTTACATGAGAGGCACGACGGACGAATGCCCGGACTGGACGATTGCCAGGATCCCTTATTAATAATCATACTAAAAATCACTTTGTGCTTATATAGAACTTTTTTTTTCTGGTACAATCCGTCCTGCCCTCCTAAGCAGGACGGTTTTTTTCATAGAAAGATGGGACAAAATCATCCTGGTAAACGTGCAATCCTGGTAAATGTGCCATCGTCTCGCCCTGCCTTTCATGTAAACGGCCTTTAAGGGAATTTTATATGTCAACAATTAATACAAATTGTTGCAAACAATGTTTGGCATGCTTCAAAAAAATTACACAATTGCCTACCTCGTCCAGACTGTTTTTCTTTCGTTCAATATGACTTTCAAAAACTTGGTTCAAAACTCTAAAAATTTTAACATTTCCTACTGAAATTGTGCTTGTTTTGTGAAAATCACAAGATATCAAGATCTTCTAATTTTCCTATTAATGGTCTTAGTCATGTATTAAGTAAATATGATGGCTGCTTCGGGGAAACTTAGTATTATGATGGTGGAAAAAAGCAAATAATTGATTAAAATAGATGATTGAAAAGTAACCCAATCAGTTACCCGCAACAGCACAGAATACAATAGTACAAAATACCTATCACTAAAAATTCCTCTTGCTATCACATCGTTAGTTACTTCCTCAACAAATTTTAAATATGCTTGTTCTTCAGCACTATAACAGAAGTATTAGGACTTTTTACTACATGTACTAAATAATATCAAGAGTGTAGAAGGCACACATTTTTTTGGTGGGAGAGGGTCTAAAACCAACTGTATGCAGGTCTTGTAATGAATGGGGCTGATCGCTAGGGAGAGACTTTGAAATTTTTACGCCACTTTTGTGGGGTGGGGGGGTTTAGGGTCTCATTTTTAGGGGTAATTTAGTGGTAATTTTACCACCGATTTCTTCATTTGACATCAAAAGATCAATGCTGAAATTATTAGTTTGGTTATATATATTATTCAATTTGTATTTACCTAATTTGCTTTTATATGTCAAAGTTAAATATAATTAGCTCAAAATAGATGTTTCTTAATAAAAATTTATGTTAGAACTGGTGGGGTAAAATCTTCAAGCTCCAAAAAGAAGTACAAAATTCTACTTTTGTTTTAGTAATGACAATGAACTTACGCCCTTTGGAATAGAAAAGAAATAAATCATAAAAGTTCTAGCCCTTACGTCATCCCGAAACATAAGTTATAGAGAAAAAATAAAATATAGCCCTGGTTATATGCTGAGAAAGTGTGCTAAATATAACATATAATTCATGATAATTTCTTACATCATTTCCTCTTGAGTCCGCAGAACTGCATATTGAGCTCTCTGTGCACCAGCATCTTTTTTTAACAATAGTTTGTCAAAACTGGCACCAAAATTAGATTTTAAAGGAGTTTCAGGAAAACTTAAGTCATGTTTGCTATGACTAAGGGTTTTTTCAGGAGATAAACTTGTTGTGCTTTTCCAATTTGGTCTTGTCATATTGAAAACAGAACCATTAATATGAGGAGGTCCAGAGTCAGGTGAATACATTTCAATTTTGTATCGTGGTGTAGCCGACTTATAAAGTTCCATTTTCAACGGGGTTCTATAAGAAGTAGATCTCTTTGTACTAAAAGATTGACTAAAATCTGAATTTGTGAGTGAATGTAACTGTGATGATTCATTTCGCAGGTGATCTTTAAATGACAAGGTTTCTAATGAACTGTTCAACTTTTTAAAAGGTTTAAGAGACGTCTAAAGAAAATAGCAAGAATGTCATGCAAAGGTCATTGTTTACCCAGAAATTACAAAGCAAAAAAATAACAAATAACAATAACTGGCATGTTGAGAAAAAATAACATAAAAGCATACTTCTATTTCACTACTTTGCATCCTATTGCCAGGCGGTGCTGTATGTGGTCGATCAACATCAAAGCTTGATTGGTCAAAGTTCACCTCTGTTAGTAATTGGGGCATCAGTGAGCTGGCACGACTCATAGATTTGTTCTTTTGAAATTGCACTGTTTTTGTGTGAGCTAGAAAAAACAAGAAAAGACACACATAAACAAATTGCAATAAAGTGTGAACTTAGCAGGTACTACTTCAGGATACCCCAAACTATAAACCTTTGAGCAAAGACTTAAAACAAGCTGTTGTGCATAAAGCTATCAATGCCATGGTAAAATAAACCTATCATGGTAAAATACACCTATAAGTTCAACAGGAAACTTGTTTTCAAGATTTTTTAATACTATTATCAACACAACAAAACAAAAAGGATTACCTTTGATGAAATTTTTCATTGACTTTGGAGGTTTGTTATCAATTACAGCTAAAAATCATCATTAAATTCCATTGTTAAGTGTTTCAATATGCTTTAAATATTCTTGCAAACAATAACCAAATCACAGAACACTTACACTTTGCACGGTCTATTTTCTGATAATGTGCCATCATGTGATTATGAATAAGAGACTGAGTTCCATATTTAGCACCAGACGGAGAAAAGGCTAAATGAAAACAAATTATTCACCCAAACTGTTTATTTAACTACACAAACCTCTAATTTAAACACTTCAATCCTAAATAAAATTAATCACCAAAACTCCTTGCTGTAGGATTTACTGACAGAAGACTTCACATAGATAAAATTTTCGCAAGAATTAATATATTTTTAATTTCATTTTTAACTTTATGCCTGGGAGTTTTACAACGTTGCGCAACAACCTCAATCTACAATAATCTTATTGTTATTATTGTGCACAAGCCAGAACAAAAAGATGTGACCTTTTGTTTAAAGCCCTTACTGAGCATGAAAGCTATTGAAATTCTTTATTTAAAGGGGCAGTCCAGTGAAAAAAAAATATTTGAAAAAAAATGTTATTTTGATGAGACAATACATAAATATGTCAGAATAAAACTTTTACAATCGTTAAAAATCTTTATTTATACCTTAATCGAGTCTGTAAACATCTTCAATTTTAAATAAATTTGCAAGGTAGCGTATGCTTATATACGCAACCTTGCAAATTTATACACTTATACACTCACGTATTTATACACTTTTACACTCACGTATGCTTATTTATTCTGACATAGTCGGGAGGACTAGGTCCGAATAAATAAGCATACGTCACATTGTACAGAAGTTCGTGAGCTCAGCAGCACACCTTCTAAAAGTTTACTTTACTGTTGACATTGTTCGTTGATAGACGTCTAGTAACAATGACGAAGATTATAACTTAGAAAACATAGAATCGGATAATTCTCTTCATGAAAAAGACAAAGCTACAGTCACACTACTTCGAACCTGTTGTGTCTCACAAGGGAGAAATTAATAATGATGCAAAGTGACATGGTGTCTTTTACTGACTCAAAGCAACGTTCTTAGCAAAATATTTTCTTTTTTAAGAAATAAATAAAATTAATCGCTTTTTTAACATTCTTTTTGTGAAAAAACTTTATCATTTGCTTCAGTAAAAATCTTTCTTACTTTACAAGCCAATTTCTTTTTATTTTACAGTTCAGCAATATTTTTCCTCCGTATGCACTTTTTTGCGCACAAATGCAAACAAATTTTATGTAACGTTGAAATTTTCTCTGTGATGGAGGACCATTGAAATGGGTGATCGAAAGATCAAATAATGTTCAGGTCGTGATAAGTTGGTAAAACGGGGTATTAATATTGTATAAATAAAAATCATTCTTATGATTATGGTAGGTCATAAATGCGTTGCACAAGCTACTGACTTATAAGTGGTTGTTTTGACAAAGCTGTTTTCGAAACTGCAATATCAGCATTACATGCAGCCTTAAAAAGTTACAAAGATTGAAGAAAATGGGTACATTTACCCCCTGAAAATATTCGGCATGTCCTTCCATTGAAAAAGCTCCTTTTTCGAAAAACAAAGAATAGAAACTTGAGCGCTACGAAAGATACATGTGTAACTATAAAACTTTTTTGTCAGTGATTGTATTGGAAATTGGTATAATGATCTTTTATTTAATATAAAAATGTACGAAACTTTATTTGGTTGCGTTCTGTGGATATAAGTACAAATATTGAAATGAGAAGAAATGAGAAGAAATGAGAAGAAATGAGAAACTTTGATCGCATTTACTAGCTAAATTGGCATTTTTACAAAGTGGCAATATTTTAATCTGGAAGTTTATTTCCTGCAGATCTCTTTTAAAAGAACTATCTGTGAAGTCTGCCAACAAAATATAAAAACTTTGATCGCTTGGTAGATCACCTGCACGACGTATTTTGTTTAGCCATTTTTGAGTTCTTTCTTTTTCACAGACGGGATTCTGTGAAAAGTTACTTCTTTTACAGAGAAGTCTCTGATCAATCGGTACATCGAAACTAACCATTTTTTAAAAATTTAAACGTAAATTACATGCAAAAAGCGATTTAATGTAAGCCATAGGTCTTAACATGAACGTTCTCTGCGCTCGCTTAAACTTTCTGCACCATGTGATGTCATTATTTATAATCGGGTCCAGTCCTAAATGAAATCGCGGCTGTCTGTTTTTTTTATGAGAAAAAAATTGAATATGTGAAGGCTTGTACAACAATTTTAAATAAGAAAAACAAGTGAAGTAAGTTTTTTTTGATTTCTTATGCTTTTCTGAGTACATATAATACAAAACAAAGAAAAGTGATTTTTACTGGAGTTCCCCTTTAAAGCAATTGTTTTCGATACTTTTTAGCGGATTAAAAATAATAGTTTTAATTGCTTTATTTTTTAATAACAAAATACAACCAATTGTAGATGAGATGAGTGTATATGTAATGATGAAGGTATCTTGAGGGTATCTATTCACAGAGGAGGAGAAAAGGGAAAAGGGTAGCTTGGAAGAATTATTATCAGAAGCTGCTTAACACTGAGTTTGATTGGGATGAGGATAATTTGTCTGATGATGATGTTGTGGAAGGGCCAGCCATGCATAATTAAATCTGAAATTCTTTAAATGTGAATATCTTAAGAACGAAAAGAGCATTTTAAAAAATTTAAAAAGACTTGTTAGCTAACTTTTTAAGCTCTATCATATAAGTCCAACATCATTTTATACCTTAGGTTGCCTTTAACAAAATACAGCAATAAGCTCTGAGAGAAAGCTAGATTGGACAGTTTCTTAACAAAATATGTTGGTGCTGAAGCTTCAAAAGAAAGATCTTTAATCGTTTCTTTAAATAAAAGGATAATATAAATAAAAACATTCTTACATTTCCTGAAAAAACATGACATAATTTTTTTTTATATGTATAAATTTTGTCCCTTAGGAAAGATATTACATTAACAGTCATGGCCATTATCGAACAAAACCCAACTTTGCTCATTTATTTTTTGTTTATTTGTGACGTCACACAGCCAACATACCAGGATTTGTGAAAATGCACTCACTACTTGGTCTTCCAAGAGAGATTATAGATCACAATTGAGGAGATTTGAGGAGATTTGGAGGAGTTTTGAGGAGCTGTGGGAACCCTGCAAAAGTAGGTAAAATTTTGAGACTGCTTTGTTTTGTTTTGCGATGAAAAAATCACTTCCCAGTGCACTTTATGACATATAAACATTTGAAGTTTTGTTTTCAAGTCTAGCAAATTAAACAAAGCACCTGTTGGCTTTTAAGATGTTTTGATATAAAAATAACGCAAGAAAAATTTTATAATAAAATTGATAATACTTATTTTAATAAATAAAATTACTTGTAGAAAATCAAAGGAGGCACAGTTTAGCATTCCTTGCTTCATTCATTTAGAATGCGTTTGTTTACATTCTCACTCACAGAATTACGTCCCACAAGTTAAGATTTTACAAAACAAAAAGTCCTAATCAACACTGTCATGAGGACCATAGGACTAATTTGACGTTAATATCTTTAGAACCAAAGATCACAAAAAAATCACATTGACCACACTGAAATGATTTGCTTCTGGTAATAGAGCAATATAGCAGGTATCATTTTTAGGTTTAATTGACACGTAATTCACAACCTAGTGTCCAGGACTTAATTATTAATTCCTGTTAAAAATATTGAAAAATGTTAAAATTAAAGTATAGATAATTTTCTTTTTTTATCTTCGCTACCTTCAAGCAAAATGTGGCCACTGAAAATATCAAAAATAAATATGAAATACAATTGATAAGACACACGCAACTATCTCCTCCTCAATGCCACCATTCATTTTATCATGCACACTGTGATTGCTAAGATATAAATAGATAACAAAATTCTATAAACATTGGAAAAGAACGTTCCGTACATCGATGTTACAGACAATCCGTGATAATTAATATGTTGTTAATTTTTATGCCAAAAAACTTATACATAAAAAGCAGAGATTTTACTTTAGATTTATCACCTGATAGCATGTTTTTTTTATTTGTTTCTTTGTTTAATAGCAGGAAACAAGAGATATTATTAGCTGAAACTAATGTTTACAAATAAAAGGAAAACAGCTTTGTCAAATTAATTTTAATTCATTTTTATTTCGGCAATCGGAGATAAGGAAGTTAAGACTGAGAAAGTTGCTAGTTCAGACACTCGGTTCTTGTGTTTGGGGTTCATGAGTTTACACGTCCCCCACTTGTCTCCATCATGAAAAAAACAGAACACACGCACATGTTTATAAAATGATTTTGGTAAGTAAAAATATGCTGAATTTTTTTCTTAACACGATGCGGGTTATACGAAGGTGCGGGTTATACGAAGGTGCAGGTTATACGAAGGTGCGGGCTATCTGATAGCATCTAGTTTATAACTCCCTAAAAAAGCTGAGATGTGGGTTATACTATGTGCGGGTTATATACCGGAAAATACGGTATTTATATACTTGTATTTTATATACTTTTGGAAGGCACTTTACTCCGCCCTTTTGTTTCATAAGCTTTGCTCTGACCTTGATATTTGTAGCTTATGTATTTATATTTTTAGCAAGTTGCAAGACACTCTGTTGGGACATTGGTTTTGTTAATTCCCCACTTCCACACATTATGCATATCATGATGCATCATACTCATTATAATGTATTGCAAACATCGCAATCCAAAAAGACCATCGTGATCGTCGCAATGTAAACATGATATCACAATTCTATTGTGATAGGACAGGTGATCAGAGTGTCATAACTATAAGTGGGTTATAAGTGGCCGATTAGGGGTCATTGTGGATTGTTAGAGGTCATTGCTGGTCATAGTTTAGTATTACCCAAAGACAATAACCAGTGACATTTTTGAAGCATGGAAACTCCAAAAATGTAACCTCTTTTACTATTATTATATTTTGTCACAATCTCAGCACCGCCTCAAGAAAACCTTATCATAAAAATATTATTCCTATATAATGTTTAACTTGACATTTAGTTTAAAATATTACGCAACTTGATATTCCATTTCGAAAAACATGCATAGGGAGAATATATATACCTGTGCTTTTATTTGTTAAATGGCCTTTGACAGATGGACATGAACATGTCATTTTTTAGTACTTCTGGAAAAAGAAAAAACAAATAAATTTTTAAAATGATACAGTTAGTGGCAAGTTGCAATTACATTTATATATAAATAATTTTTGTGTTCAAAAGTTGAAATAATAAAATCAAGCATATACGTATGTGATACAGCACCAAAGAAGGACAAGTGAAACAAAGAAGTAGCTAAGTTATAAGATAATAAACTACGCACAGACACTATTTTATTATGATACTAAACATTCGCCAAGGAAATAAAGTAAAGAGCAGTCGTACCAAAAACAAAATAAAAATTTTGCATAATCCAGTTAACATGGTAGCTAGTTAGCTATCAAACTTTTCAATACTCAAAAGTAAACATTTTGAAATGGTGGAAAACCAACCAACCAATCCACAATCATTTGGAAAAATATAAACTTATTTAGAATACAATTGTATAGTGATCAAAAAAGTATATTAAATATGTTCTTTTTTAGATCTTGTTTTGGCATAAGTATATTCTGCTGCACCACCCCACAAATGCCATAGTTTTGAGAAACGAAAGTAAAACAGGTTTGGACTGCCCAGGGTGATGTGTAGCGTTAAAAGGACATACGCGGGACGCGGGACCCCGAAAAATACCCCCTTTTTTAAAATGTCGTGTGAGCAAAATATAATTTTATAACAAAAAAAAGTTACGAAATTGCCTTCCACAAAAAGGGCTTTTTTACCAAATATTTATCATTATATTACACGTTCATTCGAGAAGATTAAAATCACTATCAAAAAAATCAAGGGCACCACATACAGATGCTGACCGAATACACTTAATATTATTAAAATTTGTTTAGCCAAGATTACTCTAATATTAACAAGGGTCTACCTACAAAGGCTGTCCTGGTGCATTCAAAGATCACATTTGAGCCATAGTCATAAGGAGAGGTATAGTCTGGGCACTCTGGCAAGCGCGCTCCGCTCCCCGTATTAAGGGCGTGTTCCGGGCGTGCACAGTTTATTTTAGAGTGCTAAGATA
This sequence comes from Hydractinia symbiolongicarpus, assembly GCF_029227915.1. Lineage (NCBI taxonomy): Eukaryota > Metazoa > Cnidaria > Hydrozoa > Anthoathecata > Hydractiniidae > Hydractinia > Hydractinia symbiolongicarpus. The sequence continues at coordinate 6,972,616 of NC_079883.1, read as the reverse complement.
TCAATCCTATTCTCATGCTAAACGCCAAGCTAAGCAACTCGAAGTAACCGCACTACCACAACAAATACAACAAGGAGGGAATTGTTATAGGCTAACAGGGAAAGTTGTAACGACCATATTTGACCCAACGCTAGAGGGTCATTTGTAGAGGCATTTACTTCACGGAATCTGAAGATTCGAAGAAAAGCTAGAGAAACGCTCAAATCGGAATGTACAGTTTTTTATAAGATAAGAAACCATTTCATAAGAAATTAAGAAATTTATTAGTTGTAAAAATATAAAATTTTGAAGTAGGAAATTTCTTTCGCATGCATATTTATGCATCTTTCACATGCGTAATTATGCATCTTTCAAGCTAACTGGTTTAACTTAAAAGATTTTAGTTTCGTCCACAAAGCTCTTTGGGGGTCGAGAATGTATTGATTTTTTAACAGTTCCATCATGAGCTCCTTATTTGACTTTCGATTACGGCCAGTACGATGTCTGTATCAAAATTCGGTGTAGCATCAGATATCAGATTCAAACACACAAAGCAAGTTTGGTCAAAGTTCAAGATCAAAGTTTGGTATTGATCTCATTCACCAGATGCTGATGCTCCTGGGTTGCTTCCTCTACCAAAAGATCAGCTACATTTGGGAAAAAAATCTGCAGCACTCGCGACTTGAGCCTTCAAGGTACAAAAAAAACAATAGGCGTAAACGTGCCATGGTCGAATTGGTTTATTTACTTGTTGTAGCATCTTTTTTTCCTCATTTTTATTCTTTTTGTGTACTGCTAAGATACTGTGGTTTAAGTAGCATTTGGCCAATGGGTCTGAAACCCTTATATCAGAAAACGCTGCGTGCTCCTTTTTGTACAGAAACCTTTTATAAATACGTTAGCGCGTTGTTAAAATATGGCAGTTAAATTGCTGGATGTTTAACCAGAAAAAGTTATGTCTTTGTTTGTATAATATATATATATAGGGACGAAAGAAGAGACATGAGTCTAACAGCGTACATAGACATCGCGATTGGATCTCCCTCGCGCTGTCATTCTGATTAGATGTCTCAAAACCACCATAGTAATATGAAACGTTTTGATGGACGACATTAACAGTTGATAACGTAATTTGCTATGTATGAAGAAAGATTGCGCAGTTGATGGAATTAAATGCGTTTGATGGCGCCGTAAATTAGTGGTTATAGCTGTGCGGGAGACCGGGGTTCGATTCCTCTTGACGGTGATTCAACATGGGCGAGTAAATGTTACCGAAGCCCCGGGTTAACCCAAGCCATGTGAGGAAAATTGGTGAGATGACACACTGTGTGGGCCGTTGGATGTTGCCGGGAGTTGTCTAGTAGCTCAAAATGAGCATTAAATACTCTAGGACTCTCCATCTAAGCCATGGTCCCTCCTGGAAATAATAGACAGGGTATATCCCTTGAAAATTGTGAGGCTAGCCATGTAATATACGCACATCTCTATCTATGCATCGATTTGTATAAATCTTTGACAATCACCTGCTTTGAATATGTTACACTAATTGGATGGACTCTGGTGATTTAGCTACCTCATGTCCTGCACATAATTGTTCATAATTAACAACTTTCAATACATCTGGTTTAATTACACTGTTGTTTTGGGTTTGCTTGTCGAGAGAAGTCAGGCCAACATGTTTTAAGCCATACGGACTCATTCTCGATCCCCGAGTATTTTGCCTTTTCTCCGCCTTTTCTCATATCAAAAAAGCAAAAAACCCAAGAAGAGGGTGAGACGGACCTGCTGCGACTTTCATTCTAGTTTCGCATCTCCTAGGTTCCGCAAGATTGTCAATTAGGAGAAAAAGAGCGCTGGGAACGAGATTGGGGGAGGGTTAACGCACGTGGCCCCAACCAGTACTATTCCGTTGTTCCGTCAAATAGATCTTCTTCTGTCCATGCGGAAAAACGTTTCCAATCCGAAGTTCAGGTACAACAACAGTTGATTTGCTTCTGGCTAAACTATAAAATACCGCCTGAAACAAAAAAAAAACATTTAACCTACTATTCAATATACTACTACTCAACCTACTACTAAGTAAGTGAGTAGGTTAAAATAGGTGAGTAGGTCAACGTAGGTGAGTAGGTCAAAGTAGGTTAGGTGTTGGCTAAAGTAAAGTGTAGGTTAAAGCTTACCTGCCACCTTAAAAAATGACCATTTTATCCGGTTTATACTATTCTTCAGGTCGGAAGAAGCTTTGGTTAAACAAGAACTAGCTAGCTACAAGTATGTGGATTAAATTAAAGCTAAATTAGCAAAAATTCGCCTAGAACTACACAATTTGTTGTCAAGATTGAGGTTGAAAACAAAGATTCTATGAAAAATTCACCCCCTGTTTATGAAAAGTAGACCACATAAATGGAGTGTTTTCCCTCATATCATAATAGCTATACGCTAAAAATTGGTTTAAAAGTATCACCTGACATTTGCTGACCAGGAGAATGTTGAGAATTAGTAATTTCACATTTAAGTAAATTTTGAAATAAGAAAGCAAATATAAAGCCACCTTTTCTTGTATTTACAACATGCTTCCTCATTGCAAAGCTGCCATTTTGTAAATTCTTTTCATATCAAACCTAGTTTGACATCATCTCTCTGAATGGCAAAAACAGGCTCCTTATAACATGTTGCAAAACAAAACTTTGGAAGAAAAGAAGCGTTAATTTATTACAACTAAGTTTAATTTTGTAAATAAATATAAAATGTCTACTTGTGCTATAGGTTTTTGCCTCCAATGCTGGCCTCTATGTCAAAAAGGCAAAAAAAAACTCAGGAAAAGGTTGTGCGCTGACTCATTCATAGAGTAGATATATACTCTTTCAAAGCAAGTTTAATGTAAGATGAACACTTTTCACTAGATGTCAGAAAGCCTGTGGCAATTTTTAATCTCGGTCCCCTAAGTTCTTACGTTTCAGCATAGATCCTGCACAAATCTTGGTGCATGTCTTCTTTTACATTGAACATAGGGCTTAGTTTTAAGGGAAATTAGTGGCATATTTAGTTTTACCAGTGAAGAATATATAAAATAGGAAATTTTGAATATGATTATTAGAACAGGGCTTGTAATTGAAAGTTTCTTAATTTTATAAGAGTTTGACCTGATTCTCCAACACAAGAGTGCCGACACTCCCTGAAAACAATGCAAAATTACAAGGGATTTTAGGGTGAGTTGATTTTTTTAAAAGAAACTTAAATTTTCACCCAAAAATTATCATCATTATTCTCTGCTTAACGTTTGTTTTCCATGCTAGCATGGGTTGGACAGGATATATTAATGACCCTATTTCAATCTGATCTAGACTGTGGTAGATCTGAACCAAACCATTTTTACATCATTTCTTTCTAAACAGTCAAGATCTTCATGCTTCACTGCCTATGTCTCACTACTGTACAACATAACAGTTCTTAAACAGGCCTCATGCAAACCTACCTTTTACCTCAATTGACATGACTTTTTCCAAGCAAAACTTTTCCTGCAAGTGTCACTTCGGCAAAAAAAATTGTGTTAATCAATTCACCTTTATAATATCTCTGCATTGATGAAGTTTAAATGCACATTCCTTGTCCAGGTCTAAAATTACTAATGACAGAAAATGTCACATCATAATTTATTTTATTGAATATTTCGTTACATACTACAAGACATTATCAACGTAAATTGTTACAATTATCTTACAAGTTTTTTAAATATAATTTTCAACAACTACATAATACACCCTTACATCTCACATCCTAAAACATTCAGTCACTGAGAATCACCCACTTGCTGGACAAAAGAACTTCAGTATTTTAATAGACAATGTTCACCACTTTAAAAAGAGGAAAATAGCTGAGGCCATGTATATTTGCGATAACAGTCCCACGCTTAATGTATAGGAATTGTCTGTTCCATTAAAATTGTTTTAGGATAAATATTATTTATAGTCAACAAGGGGAGGAGTGCATTCGTGCTCCGCGCGGTGGGCGTTACCCTTACCAACGGTATATAATTTAAATACTCTTGGGTTTGCCGTTATATGTTATATGTTTTGTTAAATATTGTTTTATACGTCCTCTGTGTATTATGTAGTTGTTGAAAATTTTATTTAAAAAACTTCTTTATATATGCACCCCAGAAATGCGATTTTACGAGAAACTGGTAAACTTTGAAAAGGCGTATTTTCCAAAAGAGAAAAAATACAGAGCTGAAATTTTCAGGATTAACTCATCTTACATGTACAAACTCTTTTTAAGTTATTTTAAAATTTAAGTGACATGTTTTTTTGTCTGACATGATGCAAACTGGGGGTATAGTCACATGGACTTTAATCCTAGAGATTCATAAATATTATATTATATTTTATGAATGTTTTAATATGCAAATTATTGCATGTCAAAACATTGCATATTTTAAACAGCATTTCCTTGGACCTGTGTTCGCGAACCATCATATCTGGGACATTTTAAAGTAATTTTGATCAAAACCAGATATATTTAATATTTTCTGTAAACATTAGCTGTTAAAGTTATTACTAATTGGGAGTAAAATTATACCTCTAAAATCTGCAATAATTTAACAAATAAAAAAATTCATAAAAAACTTAAATATGAAAGTTTTTTTAGCACCATTGGAGGTAACAAACATTTTCACATTTGTTCCTTACGCTGAAATAATGAAATTTATGTGGTCTCTGTTTGCCATCAAATATTTTACAACTGTTAAATAAATTTGCATGCTTTTGGATATGTCTGTAGAAAACAACAAAAGATGTCTGACTCGAAGCATTCTTCACCAAACATATTACTAACTGGCACCCCAGGTACTGGGAAGTCAACATTAGCAGCTGAATTGGCACAAAAGACTGGTTTGAATTATATTAATGTTGGTGACTTAGCAAAGAAGGAACAATTATTTGAAGGATGGGATGATAAATATAATTGTCATGTGTTAGATGAAGATGGAGTTATTGATGAACTTGAAAATAAAATGAGTGAAGGTGGAAACATTGTTGATTATCATGGTTGTGACTTCTTTCCGGAGCGTTGGTTTGATATTGTATTTGTGTTACGAACTAATAATACTCTTTTATATGAAAGACTGGAAACTCGAGGCTATTCTGTAGACAAAATTAAGGAAAATGTAGAATGTGAGATATTTCAAACTCTTTTAGAAGAAGCTAGACAGAGTTATGATGTGAATATTGTTCATGAAATTCAAAGTAATACACCAGATGACATGGAGCAAAATTTGGAACAAATAGTTCAATGGATACAGACATGGAAAAAATAAGAAAAATATTTTGATAAAAGTTTTTCTATAAATCTTTTTTTTTTTTTTAGTTCCTCTTTCAGCAGTTGCCTTTCAGCAACTATTTTGTGTTTTAAAAATCCTAATTTTGTGTATGTTGTGGATTAGGGCTGCTTATACTCCAAAAATAATTTCATTACTGCTGGTAATCCCCACTCACTTTAATGTATAACTCCACTCACTTTAATAATAAAGTTAATAGTGTGATTAAGGTAAAAACAAAATTGCTGGTAATTCTTTAAATGTTATACAATACATCATCTTTTTGTCTCAGTGGATGTTCAATGTTAACATTAATTTTTCACCAATGATGTATAGATTGGAAGAATTGCATCACATATTGTGTAATTTGTGATGCTTTTCAAGAAATGAAGTAGCCTGTTTGGCTTTTTAATTGTTTTTCTGCATCATAAAAACAATTCTCAATTCTTGAAACATAAAAAAGAAAATAATGTTTCCTTATCATGTGTTTTTAAAAATTTCAGAACCTGCACTTTACTGATCCAATTAGCAAAACATTTTTATTTCTTTTTTAAGTCAAAAACAGCTTTTGCAGGAGGTAAAGTAAAAATAGTGGAATTTTTTAATACAAATACAAAAACATTTATACAATTTTTCGGTAACTAATTTATCACAAAATATTTTATAGGAAAGTAAAAAAGCTCTTCAAACATGTCAGAACGTAAAGTGCTTAATGTAAGTATCATACCAAGGTTTTGTACTGTGAAATGTTGCTGCTGTTATGACTTCAGGTTGTACAATTACACATATAAAATGCGTAATTATTTATTTATTTAGAAATATTATCCGCCTGATTTTGATCCAACAAAACTCCCAAAACTAAAGCGTGGAAGGAATCGTCAGTTTGTTATTCGAATTATGGCACCATTTAGCATGAGGTATAAGTTTATTTGAAGAAGTCCTGAACTTAGAAATGTGGAACTAAAAAAGCAGTTTAAATTCCTTTCGATCTTTTAAAAAAAAATTCTATTTTTAATAAATATAAACATTTTTAAGATATAATTATATTGTTTGATGTTATATTTAGTACAACAAATATCTTTTTGTTAGAAAATTTCTTGAACTTTGATTTGTTTTTGTTCCATTGTACAACATTTTCCAACAAAAAGTTTTTTTCAATTCGTACTGCGTTGCAAGTAAATTAAGTAAAAACTTTTTACAAAATTTAACCAAGCAAAATGCACCAACACATCACATGGAGAATCTTAAACCTAAATGAACCAAGTTGAATTGTACCTGCTGAATCTCATAAATGGTTTACTCTAGAAAATACGTTTAAAAAAGAAGGATTATGCTAGTCTTAACACCCTCCTTTGTAATGACTATTACATTATTTTTCTTATGCTAATTGAAATGTAATATGATAAAGACTATTATCAATTAGACCACTATATCGGAAAACTACATGTAGAAAGTTTGACAGGTTATGCTTATTATAACACCCTCCTTTATTATAGTCCACTAACTAAAGAATTAAAAATTGGATGTCTGTACACTACAATTTTGAGTGTGCAAAGTGCTGCAGGGCTAGTTTTTTCTTTATTGAAAAAACTACAACATGGGAGCACAGCAGGGAGCTTTCCTCGTTGTAACATCCATATGGATGCCATTATGGTGGTACATACCGAGGTGCAGAAAAATAGCCGAAAGCTACATTGATATTTGCACCACAATTTTTTTTAGTATGTTCTGTATTTTGAGATCTATTAATTCCAGTTGGAAATCTTCGGCTTTACATCTACTTTGTTAATTTAGGCTTCTTCTGCGCTTGTATTAGGATTTTCATAAGGCGTTCTTTAGTTTGCGTTACGTAGGTCGGCTTACATTGGCTATTAGAAAGAATGCATATATTTTTTTGCTACAAACAAGAAAAATTCTGTCGTAAGTAAAACAAATGTGCAAGCGGAAATATCTATTTGGTGAAGCCATAAGCCTGGCCCAATGATAAGGTATCTGACTATGGATCAGGGGATTCCAGGTTCGACTCCTGGCAGGTAGGCACTGTCGCATTTTGACTGCATTGTCTGTTGCATAACTTGCGCGCACATGGTGGGTTAACGCGTTGCTAAATAAAATGTACGCCGACGAAATGGAAGTAATATTGCGTGCTTCGTATTGTCGACGTTGTTTATATTCATGTAAGCACTATCACTTGCCACAATCGCTCTCCTACGGCTAAATCAAACAGCCATGATTTTTACTATGTTGTCCTCCATCTGTATGCAGTGACAGTTTTAAGCTTTGCAGGAAAGTGTCATGCTCCACAAGCAGTTACGGTGTGTGGATGATGCCTGCCATCGCAACACTTGTTCTTTATTGTTTCTCGACCTAATGGCTAAGATCAAGTGTAGTATCTTTTACCCGCCTTGAAATTAGTAGAAGAGATTTATGGTTATTATTAGAAGAGATTTTGTGATTATCGACTTTTAGTTGGTTCCAGGCATTTGTTCTTGGCAAATCTGGTATATTTACATAAAAAAGCAAAAAAGCAATGTCCTTTGTGGGGGTTGCCAAGAATACGGCAGAAAGCCCGAAGCAACTAATAAACAAATGCACATGCACCATCAACCTGCCACCAGGAGGTTATTTAGAACAAGCCAATCCATTGTCAATAAGGTGGAGGAACGCTCCAGCAAGTACTCCAGACATTTAACTTTGGTACCACAGCCAGAACAGTGTATGCCATACCAAGAATCAGGGACAGCTCCTGATAACTGTGAAAGTTGACGTCACTGTCACCAATGCTAAAATCTCACAATTTCTGTACGAGTATAGGCAGGTGCAGACTATCACCTATGGCACCTACTTATTCAGTCAGGATATCAAAGATGATAAGCGATTGGTTTCGCTTTGTCCAAAGAATTCATGGGGAAGACCTACCTTACACAATGGTTCTCGATGACTGGCACTATAACAACTCACCCTCTTTTTCAAGGACAAGAGGGTGAGTTGCACTAATTGTTTAAAACATCACTCAGAACAGGAGGGCTGTCCAATGACGACCCAAGAGAAAGAGATTTACCAACTCTCTGATAAGGAGAGTAAGAACAACCTGGTTATCGATGAGGATATGGTACCATTGACAGTCTCCACGGGACACATTGGCGGAGGATGCACTAGCACCCAAGACACCAGACGCTACTCATGATTCACCCCCCCCCCCCCCCCCCCCCCTGAAAAGAAAAACGACAAAGAGCTACCAAAGTCCAGCCAACCACCATTAAAGGAATTATCGCCCATCATCGACAAAGCGCTGAAAAAGCAAGTGGCGTGACGAGGACAGCGACCCGCCCGCATCCGGTAGAGCTTTTATCCAACAACTCAGGCCGAGTAGCTACACTTTTTCTAAGGATTTCAAAGTTGACATTGCTGCAGACAGTGGTGGCCGATTTCTAATCAATCTTTACACACCTTTTAGTGGTACGCCTGTCAAAAAGGAGGAGCGCAGACTCTTTCCTTGACTGAGTCTCTCAACCCTCCCGACACCAAATAAAAACGAAAGTGCTTGTCTGGGAAGTGATTTTAATATGACAACACGCCCTGAAGACCGTAAACACAATAAAAAAACATGCAACTGCTGCTCTAGACCTGCATTACAACGCCTATTGGCCAAACCACAGGTTGAGGATAACTGGTGTTTTCCCAACCCACGCGAAAAAGAATATACATTCTTGTCACGCTACAAAAACGATGTACATTACGAAACAACATAGACTGTACGTCGCGCACATCACACACAATCCGACAGTAATGACTGACCACTACAATCTGGTAATGACAAAACTGAACCGCTCTGGTGGGGAAGTTTGCAACAACAAAAACTCAACTTTGAGTCAGTCAAAGACTGGTGGGAACAGTGAAAAAGTTATCTAGAAACCCTGACTATTTGATACATAAAAAAAGGTAAACAGTCACCTGAAAAAAACACTACCTAAACACTACCTAAATAAACCCAGACAAGAACAAATGACCTGGAAGCAACGGCTTTACTGTCAAATTCTACCAATCCCTTGGAAACTCTTAAAAAACAACCTCCACAAAGTCTTCCTTGAAATTATCAATACAAACTTACTATCACCCACACAAACGGAAGGGATTCTCTGCCTCCTTTACAAGAAAGATGACAAAAAGGACCTACATAACTGGCGTCCTATAACCCTAATAAACGTTAATTACAATATCCTTTCGAAGGCAGTGTGCAACAGAATGGCCAGGGTGCTTCCACATATTATAACAAAACACAAACGACCTTCCAGGCAGGACAATTTTTCTAAATTTAACATTAAGACGTGACATAATACAATACACAAGCAACAATAAACTCCCAGTCAGTATATTGACAATCGATCAATCAAAATCATTCGACAGGGTTGACATCAACTTTCCTGTATCCATATTGACATGTCTTGGATTTCGTTCAAATTGTATCCATCTTATTCGAATACTGTATAACGACATCACCACTCAATGGCTTGTTGCTGTACAAAAAAAAAATAATTAACATCTTCAAAATTCATAGCAATTCGTTTTACAAAAATTTGTATGTGCTATACAAATTTTTTTTTGCCATACAGTAACTAAATTCGTATGAAAGTTTTCTAAAATTGTATAAAATTTGTATGCGTTTTAAATTAAATTCATATGAGAGGTTAAAAAAATTTGTATGGGTCAAATTCGTATTAGTTTTAAATTAAATTTCTATGAGTTAAATTCGTACGAGTTTTTAATTAAAACAAAAATTTGTGAGTTTTTAATTAGATGCATTTGTTTTTTTTTTAAAAAAAAATTCATTCAAGACTTTATCAAATTCGCATCGGTAAGAAAAAAAATCCTATATAAATACAGCACAGTCCAGATGTAAGAGTACGTGTATGCTCAAGTTTTGCACCTTTTTCTCGGAGGCGGTAGTTGTTTATCTTTTGTTCTTATTAATTATCTTGCAAGTCTTCTAAGTCATTAGCTTGTGCATAATAAACAAAAGATTCTTGATTTATTTAAGAACGATAAGCGGCAATAAAAATGCGTTTTTTGATCGCGTTTTAAAAATTTAAGAACGAAGAACGCCGATAGAAAGCTTTGTTAGATCGCATTCAAAAGTTTAGGAATAAAAAGCGGCGAAAGATAATTATTTAGTTTCACATTATAAGTTTAAATAATTTTGTTTATAAGTACCAATCCTTCAAAATTCACACAAATAGCGTTTAGAAATAGTTGTTTGTAAGTTCTAATCATTTAAAGTAATAAGAACAGCGTTTAGAAATTGTTAATTTTTATTTCGAGGCTTGCTGTATAGCGAAAAGTTAGATTTCTATGAAAAAGTTACATTAAAAATTAAATTTGTATGGCCATTCGCTTAAAAAATTGTATCACAATTCGTATTGGCAAATCTTGATAATTTGTATGAAAATTTGTATAAGTAAGAATATAATTCGTATAAAAATAGTATAAAATTCCTATAGGATTTTTTAAATTGTCTTCTTGTTACCCTAGATGCACAACTTGTGGGGAATATATTTACAAAGGAAGAAAGTTTAACTCACGAATGGTAAAGCTTCATCTTCATTATCTGATTGTAATTGTGCTTAATAGTTATGAAACTGTTTGTAGTATTAAAACTTATTTATAGTAGTAAAATATTTAATTGTGTATAATTGCTTTTGCAGGAAACAGTCGAAAACGAGAATTATCTTGGTCTGAGAATATATCGATTCTATATTCGTTGTACGAAATGTATATCAGAAATCACATTTAAGGTGAGCTTCAATTGCAGGGTTCTTAGCCTCCTAAATATCCTAAAAAAGAATCCTTAAAAAAATCCTACAATTTAACTAACATTATGTGCAAACTCCTAAAAATCTCCTAAATTTTAAGGAACATCCATTTGTTAAACTCAATTTTATAACAGATTTTTTTTGTGGAAGTTAAGTCCCAAATATTGATATTCTGCATCAGCTAATGCGGAAATGAAATGTCAATCCATTTTGTATTCCTTGTTTATTTCCTTTGACATCCTTGATACTCATGATTCTAAGTTGCACTTTCACATGGGTTTTTCCTGCTAATTGCAAAAATAAACGGCTAAAATTTTCCTAATATCCTTAAAAAATAGTTGCAATGAGTTGGAAGCCTGAAAAATTTTGTGGTGGCTAAATAAAACAAGATATATAGTCTGCATAATCTGTCTTGCTGTCAAGTATCTGCAACTATGGAATATTTACAATGGTGACGCACCCAATCTTGTTGTCAAATTAAAGTTTGAGCAAACCAAAATAATTTGCTGATGGTCATTTAGTGCTACAGCGTTGTTTGCATTCTTTCATTTCTACCTGATTTTAATGTATATACTAATCACTAACATATCTTTTTATGTACTTATAAATATATATTTTTTATCATTATTTATCTTATACATGAAAACTCGTAAATGTTAATAGAGATAGATAAACCCACCACTATATATTAATACCTATAAATATACAAACATATAATAAACATAAATGAACTGCATTGTTAGAGTCAGACAGTAGGATGTTAACATTCCCATTCTCTCTTTTCTCGCAACCAATAATATAAACATACGGCTGCAAATGCATAGCGACACTGCAAATGCCCCGAAACAAAATCAAAACATAACCAAAGGTTCATAACAGAAGTGTGTAAATAGTGTCTCTATCCGACGTTTCCAGTTTCCAAAACAGCTGTCAGCTTTGTTGGGTCTGCACCAACTTTTGTCAATGGATCTGCAAGTTGCATGGATGTAGGAATCCATTTCACGCTGGATAGTTCTTCTCTCAAAATCATTTCTTTTATAACAGAAATATCAACCCTGAGTCGGCGCTCTGCAGCCATTGTTGTTGAGTAAGTATTTCGGTAAAGAGATTCATTATCAGTTAATGCATGAATCTGAATGTGCTTACATTGCGTGTTTGGTATGGAAATCATTTCAGTAAGAACTTGTGACATAAAGTATGCAGCATCAAGAGCATCCACCATGGCACTTGTTTCAGCAGCAAGTGTACTTCTAACAACACGTCGAATAGTTTTGCTACTCCAAACTAATGGGCACACCTTCCCTTTATTATCAGAGAGGAACACCACATATCCTCCTGAACTTTGACCTGATGACAAATTTGCCAACGATGCATCACTGTAGCATATGATGGAGCAATTTTCCAATGATTCAAGGCTAGGGAAATGAATCTTTAATGGATTACCTTTGATTCTTTGAAGCACTTTATTTGCTTTCAAGATATTAGACACAGTAGGAGCTTTCATAGTCGAGCTCAATACAGAAATATCGAAGGCAATATCCGGGCGAGTATGTGTAGCAGTCCAGTTTAACTGACCAACCAATCTGCAATATTGAGAAGATTCAGTCTTGGTACAAATGGAATCTTTCTGAAGTTGACGTTCTCGGGTGATTGGAATTTGATCGATTTTTTCAATATAATCCAATTGGTCAAGTGATAGCTGTCCAGATTCACTCTGGCTGATATTAATACCAACATATTTAAAATGTGATGATGCTGAATGACCAACTTGAAATATTTGGTAAAGCTTATCTATGACATCAGCTTTGAAAACATCAGTACCGGACCAAAGGAAATCATCAACATGTGCTTGTAACACACCAGACAATTGATCATTTTTATCTTTCCAATAAAAAACACCATAATCAATAGTTGATCTATGACATCCTAAATTTTGTAATGCTTCCCATACTGCAAAATACCACATACGAGCAGCATCATTTAGACCGTACACACATTTTTCTAACTTCCAGAGTGTGTTTGGAAGGGGTACGTCACATGGTGGAACAATAAAGACATCCCGTTGTATTGGTTTGCCTTGGAGAAAAGCTGCTTTTATGTCAATAGAATTTAGTGTCCATTGTTTGCTGGCAATTATAGAAAGCACTAGTCTCATACATTCTTTACTGCCAGTTGGTGAGTCAGCAGGTATGTTAATATTTTCCTGAAAGCCTCGGATGACATATCTTGCTTTCGGTACAAGTTTTCCGTCAACAATTTTTCGGGTACATACCCACCTACCAGTTAGTCTGGGTTGACCTACATCTGGAACCTCTTGGTAAACTTCATACTGTTTCCATTTTTCAAGTTCTGCACTCTTGGCATTCTTGAACTCATCTGGTGCGTTGAAGCATACGGCAACACACATCTCTTCTTCACAATTAGAAGGAGTAGAGGGATCACCTCCTGTTGGGTCTGACTCAATTTCGACTAACTTCCATTCTGATACATCACTCCAATCCATAGAATACTCATGGTCAGAGTGATCTCGAACGTTTACCCAATCTTTGTGGATCCCACCCTTTTTTCCAGCAGGGCCTAGAATTTTTACTTCTTTCCATTCTCCATCAGGATATTTGTATTGCACTGTCTGTTGTCTTTTTGGGAGGGACATCTTGGATCTGGCAACAGGACCAGATTCTGGTTGCTGAATTGAGCTTTCTGGTTGGTGAGTTGCAACATGTTCAGTAAAATGTTGTACTTCCTGTTCAGTTTCTTCTTCTGCAATGTGGTGCTGTTCATACCCTGATTCCAGATTTTGAGTAATATCTGACTGACTATTTCCTGCTGCTTGTGGTGAGGAATCTGGTTGTGACGAGGAGTGACTAATTTCATTAACAAGTTGCAGACGACATGGATGAACACGACGAAGAACACTGCCATGACGAATCATTACAACTTTACCATCTGCACCAATGACAGTAGCAGGCCCTTGCCAACGCCGATCGTCTGGTAGTTTATAGAAGACTTGGTTACCAGGCTGATAGAAAATATCTGCATACTCGCGAACAGGATGTTTTAATGCCTTGCGAAGCTTTGAGCTTATTTCTGCTTGCACGAAAGCTTTTCTGGCTGCAGCAATGGCATTAAGATGCTGGGCTATTACAGAGCTGGTGGTAATGCCTTCCAAGGCCGGGAGTTCATCATGGAAAGCTGATGGCAGTCTAGGATTTTGACCTATTGCTAACTGTGCTGGTGTAAATCCATTTACAAACATACAGCAATTTCGTACAGATATAGCATACTGCAATGCCAGTGATTCTGATAACTTCGGGTGATCTTCTAGCATTTTTTCCATCATAATATCTATAGTTGCATGATTCCGTTCATTCAGACCATTTGCCCAAGGACTATAAGCAGCGGTGTGCTTGATGTTTATCCCAAATTGATTGCCAAGTTCCCGCATTTCATCATTAGCGAATTCCCCTCCATTGTCCATGTGAAAACTTTTAGCTGCTCCAAATATAGGCAACCAAAGTTCTATAATCTTTGCAACAACGATGCGTTTTTCTTTAGATGGTATGAAATCAGCACGTGTGTATCGAGTAACCATATCGATGAGGTAAATTATCCATTTACCCTTCCTTTCTTTCAAATCAATACTAACTATTTCATTAAATTTCATTTTATCTGGATCCATTAAGTTTCCGACAGCTGGCCTTGGAATGGTCGGTTTGTATCGCTTACACACTAGACAATTCTGAGAATATTTATGCAGAATGTCCAAAAATTCCTTGTCAGGCTTATCCAGGACACTGAGGACTTTCTTTAAGAACTCAAAGGGAGGATGACAAAATTGGCGATGCAAGCGTTTAGCAGCAAGTTCTTTGTCATGTTTGGACAATTCACTAACAGAAAACATAACATCCAGTACTTCAACAGGAAAACCTGGCTGCACATTTATACACCAGTGTCCAGTAGGGGATGTGAAGAGCTCAACATTTTTCTTCACACGATTTATTGTAACTTCAGCAGTGTCATTTCCTGTACAAATGAGCAGATTCCATGCTTTCATAGTTTCCTTTCCAAGCAGAAGAGGAAGATCGGTGTCAACAACATCGAATTTTAAGGAAGTGATTTCCCCAGCAACCAAAACAGGAGCTATAATGGTATACATAGATTTCATGACACGTCCACCACCAAATTTAAATTTGTTATTACCATGAAGCTTTTTGACATTTTGGTACATATCAGTACTCATGGAATCAAGAAAACACTGTGTCCATACTACTCCGGCAACATTCTGTGGGCAACCTGTATCGAGAATCATATAGTTATATGCAACACCACCTGCCATAGACGCATCAGATGCTTGGCATTCAATAACATCAGAGTTAACAGAAGCAACCCAGGAGCGGTTTGTAGAACTATCATGCTGTTGGTTGTCTTCCGAACCTTGTTGTTTCTCAGAACGATGTGGGCAATCTCGAGCAAAATGTGCAATTGAACGGCAAACACGGCATGTTAAAGGTTTACCGTCAGCATTTAGGGGATTGCGATGTTGCAATTTTCCACGACCTTGTCCACGATAACTTTTATTTGATGAATTACCATTTTTCGATCGGTATTGTCTCCATGCAACGTATGTTTCGTATTCATCTAGTGTGGCAAAAAAAGGCTCTTGTTTGACAGCAGGTTGAACTGAGGCTACAGCGGTGTTGGATGATTGAGTACTTGTGACAGCAGCACTGCCAAAATATTTCTTAAGCGCCTTTTTAGCTTGTTTATACATTTCATTTGGTTGATCCCCATCAACTTCTCTCATTGCTAGACGAAGGTCAGAATCATTAAGATTGGCACCACACAGTAAATTAAGTCCATGAATACGTTCACCAAGTTTCATGTCGAAGCGCTCCATTCGGACTTTATATTTCTCATAATACATGATATATTGTTCAATACTTTGATCTTCTTTTCTACATAATATACGGAAGTCTTTCCACGTGTCAAAGGCTGACGTGTTATCGTCCTTACTATAGTACGTTTCTATCAATTCTATCACCTTTTTCCACCCGTCATCACCTGTCATGTTCTCCGTATCAAGGGTATCAAATAGTTGACGACGTATTTCGCTTCCATCCGGAAGATGCAATGCTAATTGCAAACCATGAACATCTTTCAGTCCAGTTACACCAGAAGTGGCAACTTTCCATGCCTTGGCTTCTCGGAGCCATAATGAAAACTCTTTGTTTTCTTCATCCCACCGTGGTGGGTTTAAAAATCCACTAGCCATTGTTTAACTACCCTCTGCTACCATGAAAACTCGTAAATGTTAATAGAGATAGATAAACCCACCACTATATATTAATACCTATAAATATACAAACATATAATAAACATAAATGAACTGCATTGTTAGAGTCAGACAGTAGGATGTTAACAATACACAGGGCCTCCATTGATAGCAGTTTATTTTTTAAATTGACGGTAGCCACCCTGTATAAATATGTTTTAAATAAAAATAAATAAATAAATAAATGGAGCATTGTAACGTAGAGAGTTTTATAAAAAACTGCCAGGCGTTCAGAAGTTAAGCTGTAGTGGATTTCTTTGAATGCAACAAAAAGAATAAACTTAAAAAACATGACATTAAATTGCTTCTTCTTTTTCAATGTGTTTTGTACTGAAGAAAATTAAAATTAAGTAATATTATTTATTTACTTTTTGTTAGACTGATCCTGAAAACACTGATTATACAATGGAACATGGAGCTACTAGAAATTTTGAAGCTGTCCGTAGACTTGGTGAGCAATTAGACCACGAGAAAAAAGAAAGAGAAGAGGAAGAAGCAAACAACCCCATGAAGGTATTTTTCACCCTTCCCAAAAAGGAATAGTGAAGTCATTGGCAAATTTACTACAATTTTTTTTTTTTTTTTTGACTCTCATGAAAGAAATAGTACGGTCAAACCTGTCTAAAACAGCCACTTAAGGGGAACCAAAAATACTTTCTGTTTAAGACAGGTGGCCATTATAGAGAGAACCTGCCTGTACTAGTCTGGGACAGGTTTTTTCAGTTTTTTTACCGTTGTTGAAAGGTTAGCAATAAAAGCAAACATTTTTGGGTCGAAATCGAAGTGATTTGGACTTGTTTTTTTTTTCACTGGTATCCTCTGTTAGAGAATGTGTGTATTCTCTACCAATATTGTGTTCTGTGTCGCCATCAGACATTTACATGTAAAAATTTGTAGTAGAAACATGGGCGGGTCACTCTAGTTTTGAAGAATGAATTTTATTGTTGCATTGGTTGGTCTTTGTCTTTGTATTAAGATCACTAGCACCCTTAGATAATGTGTTATCTCTACCTAATTTATATTCTATAATGCCATCAGGCAATTACAATCTTTTTATAACTTGTAGTAGAAACATGTGTGAGGCCAATTCTAGTGATAAGAAACACATGAGTGCTTTGTGTTTTCAACCAATCTTATTTTTCTTTTCTATTGCAAATTCCTACCGCATACAAATTGATCTCATGGTTAAAGAAAATTCTAGCAATAAAACATAGCATAACTATAACAATACTGCATACTTATTAACTATTAAAAAATTCAGTTAACTTTTTAACGTAGCTGTTTGGCAATGCCATTATCATGCCAAGTAGATGCATGTCTGAGCTATCCTATGGTGGGTCTTTAACGTTGCTGTAAGTAAATTCGATGAAATCTGACCTTGTTTAATTAATATTCCCCAGTATCTTGCATGTTAACTCTGTTTCGTCCATGTTAAAAATATCTCTTGCAGGATAAGTCCTAATTAATGCTGCAGTTAAGTCTGTCATTACAATATTTACTGGTCTCTTGACATACATCTTCGCTTTTCCCTGATAACATCTTAAATGCTATATGGTTTCATGGCCTGAAACTTTCAAGCTAGCCATCTGACTTTGAGTATTTCATCTTATTTTTAATATGGTTTGTATTTGCGTCCAACTTCAAACTTCTTGGCTAATTCACAGGCTCCCTAACCAGAACAGTCTTAGAAGTTTATGAAATCGACTTTTTCCCTTAAAGTCAGTGTGTTTTTTTTCATTTTTTTTATTTACTCATTTTCATTTTCTCAGAAATAATGTCTCAAAACTTATTATTTTTAACAAATTATATGAAGTTCAGACAGCTTTAAAAAAACCTAATTGGTTTAAAATTTAAGGATATTGTAAGACGCATATGCAGTATATTCATTATTTCTTAAAAATTGTGTTTTTTTCTTAAAAATTACTTTTGAATATAAAAGCAAATTAAATTGTCTATAGGATAATATAAATATGAAATTTAATTTTTTTTCCAGGTGGCCATAAATCCACATCTTTTTTGTTTCACTAAAACGTCTGAAACTCCCCTCCGTTTTATATTTTTTCTGTGTCATATTTATTAATCGGTTTAGCATTACCATAGCAACAATATTTTGTCACATTTTTTTGAAAAAGCGTGTGGTTCGTTTTTTATTGAAAACTTTATGAAAAAAATGAATTTTTGCTCACTCTTTTGTGTTTTACCCTGTCTTTTTCTTTAAATAATCGAAACATACATAAAATGTGACAAAATCATTTCCAGCAGGTATCGATAAGCAGGTTGTGCAAAGTTTTGTTGAGTTTCTCCATCATGGAGGGGAGTTTTTACAAAAACCAACATCTAGTTTTTCGCAACCTGACCTGTACAACAATAGCCTATTCAAAGATGTGCAGAAGGTTTTATGCGAACTACCGACAACTCATTAAATGTTTATGCCCTGTTAAAAGTAAACTTTGTTGTGCTAAATATCAGTTGGTATAAAAAAACAAACGAACTTACAAAACAAATTAAAATTAAACAGTTAAATTAAAATTAAAATTAATACGACATTGCGATATTAAATCTACCAATCGCGAAGAAAGTTTAAAAACTATGCTGAATAATTTAGCTTGATTAGATAATAGTATGCACACCGTGATCGTTAGAACTTATAGAATGTTTAAAGTGAGATTCATACATATTTCTTTGCTCGCTCTTCAAAAGGAACTGTTCGAAGTTTGCCGACCAAAAGAAGTAAATCCTTTTTTATCCTACTTCCAATCAACATTTTTGAAAAAAAAATTTAGAAGTTGGTAGAGAATGTCAAACTCCACATATTTTTGAAAAAATTACAGTATCCTTAATGAAACTAAAGGATTGGTTTAAAAAAACAATGTTTCTGGTTTCGCATAATGCCTCAATCATTCAAGAAGTTATTAAGAAAAAATTGAAGTACTTTCTGACCTAAGTTTGAAAAGTTCTGAAAAAAACTATTTTGACTTTATTATTATTTTGGTCAACTTGTGATGGCATATTAGCTAAACATAGATAAAAGTTTTCATAAAACTCATGCGACCAGAACGGCTTAAATGAAACAAATAAGCAGGTAAGTAGCAAGTGAGTTAGCTTTATTGAACATTTTGCTGAATATATGGAGTTCCCAACAATAACATTGATTACCGCGAAAACAAAAACAGCATAGTTCAGCCGTGAGCAATCTTATTTTAGTGGTTGTTATATACAAGCTATGATGCAATCAGAGTGTCAAATTTTGTGGCAGTTGGTCGTGTTAGAGAGGTGGTTGCTATAGGCAGGCAGCCAGCCCTCAAAATTAGCCCAAAACCCGTCGGCAATTTTAAAAATATTATTTTTTGAAGCTTCGTTAGTCTTAACAACCCTTTAAATATCGGTCTCTTTCAGGAGACGTGTGATCGCAGGTGCACAACTTGCACACTCTTAAATTGTTTCAGGCATGTGATTTATCGCACGCCTGAAAAATAGAGTTTTTAAAATCAACCTATAAAATCCATTTTGTAGCGTGTGATGGCAGCCCTCGAAATAATTTTTGGAGACTCGTCAAACAAAATTTCCACCACATTTTGTCGGACAAAACGTCCGATAGATTTTCGTCTTGGTCGAAAACTTTTTGTCTTAGAATTATTGAATAGTCCTGGTCCTTTTAATTCAAGAGCAAACCTATTCATAGCCAACCTGACCATCCTAGCTAATTCACTGACTCCTGACTTGACTATGTAGACCTAAATCTCTTTGGCCTGGCCCCTTTGCATTGGTAACCAGGTCTTACACAAGAAATCCAGCCATGCGACTCTTAACTAATGCGCTGATGGAGCAGGGATGAAAAGTGTGCAAATTTACACTTACAGGCATTTTATCGTTGATTTAATTGTAGATAATTTCTTCATTTGACAAAGCAATTGGAAACCATAGCAGGTCCGAATTTAATGGATTTTCTTTATGCCGCAAGTGTTATTTAAGCAATTTTAAAAACAAATCCCATGTGCGGTAAAAAACATCTGTTTGCATAAATTTTGTTAAAATGTAGCTGATGGATAAAGATTTTTGTGATCTGAAACGAAGCATATTTTTGCCTATTTGCTTGTGATGACCAGAAAAATAAACAATAAATTTATAAAAATGACAGTATAGTCATGCATACTTTTTCGGACATGTAGAAAAGGAAGTTAAGATTGAGAGAGTCGCTATACATAGACGCTTGATAATCGTGTTTGGGTTTCATGAATCAAAACGTTCCCCACTTTTCTACCGCAAAGTTAGCGCGCAGCAAAGATTAGCCTTTGCAGTTTTTCGTCGCAGAATTAAGCCGTGCCAGTGCAATTGCCGATTACCGACGCTGATTTCGAGGACTGGACAGGTTCAACAACTAAAATCAGAGAAGGAGTGCATTTTGATGTGGTTGGTATAAGCAAGTGGTTGTTTTAGAGGGGTGGCTATTAACACAGATTTGACTGTACTTAATTTAAAATAAGTGGACTTGTGTTGTCTCACACACTTCCTAACTTAAAACAGTATTATTAGCATAGCCAAGTTTTTTTAATTTGTTTCCATCTTAGGCTTTAGAGAATCGAACAAGAGACTCAAAGAGGGAAATGGAATCATTAGAAAAATTGGAAGAATTAAAAGATTTGAATCAACGTATTGCTGGCAGTAAGCTGATTTGTTTTAGGATTGTGTACCACTCAGGCCTAGTAAGGAATGATGTGCGATTTCACACATACGCCTCCACACACACCTGAATTAATTTTGGCATGCTATCTGATTAAGCAAGAGTGATGTGCCACACTTGTGTGATTTAACTTCCAACCAGGCCAACCAAAAATCATATTTCACCCCTCGTCCCACAAATATTTTAAATAATTGCTTTTTTATATTAAGTTGATCCTGAGAGACTTATACAAGAACATCTAAGAGAAGAAAAACAGATTCTTGAGCAACAAGAACAGGATGACGAAATGCTTGTCAGGTATATATGAAATTAAGTATGCCAATCTTCTTTTTCGAAACAAAAAATTAATACTTTTGTTTGTTTTTAGACAGTTGTTTGGCAAGGGTGGTTCTGCTGAGGATGGTTATTTAAAACGAATTTTAGATGACGATAGTGATGAAGAAAGTAAACAGAAGAAATCCAAAAAATCAAAGCACTCTTCAAATAAAAAAATGGTCACTGACATTCTCTATGATGTATGTATTTTTGTTGTGAAAAACGTTTTAGGATGTTGTGTTTAGCAATAAGGTAACCATATTTTTTTTTAGGATATTGAAACTCCTGGCCCCAGTGAGAATGTTGCAGGACCTTCTGCAAAACCTGTCAAGAAAATAAAATTAAGAGCACCTTTAGATGACCTTTCTTCTATGGTTCGTATTAGAAAGTCTAAGACAAAGGATAAACAAGAAGCAAAGCCAAAAGAGCCAGAGAGTAAAGAAATAAAGACGAAACAAGTCGAAGTGCAAGATAGTTCGTCCAAACGCATTTCAGAGGAGATAGCACCACCGGTGTATAAATTAAATATGAAAAAAACTGTGAAAGATGAGAGCAAGATAAAGTCTAAATTAATGGATATGCTGGGTGGTTATGGATCTGGTGGTTCTGAAAGTGATTAATGAAAGGTGCAAGTAAGCTAATTTGTAGCTTCGGTCCTATTTCCTTAATATATATCATCACTGCTCTTTTTCTGTAAAATTTTGCAATCAGAAGATATTTCAACATGCTACGCTTTGACCATAACAAAAGTTAATCTCTGTTGTCTCACCAAAAAACCACTTTAATCTCTGTTTTTTCATTTATAAAGTACAGCATGAGTTTCCCCAGGTAAAGATGTGTTTGTAGCATTAAACGTGTTTAACTATTACTTATATTGTATAGACCTTACGAGGCTATCCCCCTATATAAAGAAAAAAATTTACAAAAACTTTCTTCAAACAAAGTTTTAGCTTAACATAAAGTATCTCAAAAAAACTTCTAAAAAAATTAATAATTACAGGAAGGTGTTGCAATAGCAATAACTAAGCAAAAATGTAGTTTATATCCCTTTCCCTGGCCAAAGTTAGTCAGCACTTTTCATCATAACCACTTCCAAATGCACAAATAAGTAGTTCAAATATGATCTATGCAATGAATAAATAAATTTTTATAAAACAGGTCAAAATTTTTGCTTTAAAAAATGCAAAAGTTTGAACTATAAATGGACATAGGGAGTCATTAGATGCATCGTATCAAAAAGTATTTATTTATTACATGTCTTTTATAATAAAGAACAATTGGTAAAAATTTAAGTTATTCGGTTAACTGGTTTAAGAAATTAGGCCAGCACGAAGAAGAAAAAAATGGAGAAAAACTTATTTATTTTTATTTAAATTTAATATGAGCAGAAAATAGAGCGAACAGGTAAATTTTACCTAATATAAATAGTACATATATCTGTATATAAGGAAAAATTAAAAAGCTGTTCAAAAAGCACCACACCTCAAATGTTGTTTTTTTCTGACCTCTGCTTTGCTTTTCCTCTGCATAATTGCCTGCGTTTTTTTGTTGGTTCTAAAGAATCATACTTTGATACATTTATTCGCATCATATTTAGTTTATGACAACTGACAACAGTGTACCTATCAGAAATTAATTTTATTTGTCTGTATACCATGACACTGCTTTCCGACCAATATTAAAATTTGCAACCACATAAAATACACTAAGTTCTAACTGGGTTAATCCAACGTAACGTGTTTTTGGCAAGCACTCCCAAGTCATAGCATTAAAACTCTCATTTTAGTTTTGTGTAAGATCATATAAGCATTTTTCCAGTAACTCATTAGAACTAAGTTCTTTAAAAATACTATATACTCTGGCAATCCAGGACCATGTTTAAAAAATGTGTGCCATGCACCTGATCTTATGTAGTCCAAGAAAACCTTGTAAAGATCTTTTTTGAGGAGTTCCAAGAAGGATTAATAGAATTCTACTGTAACTTCCGTCACTCCCAGGAGATTTGTTTTTGTCAATGGTTTTCAGTGCTTTGGTCAGCTCGTCAATAGTGATGTCCTGTTCCAATGTAGGTCATATGGTACCCTAGAAAGATTTTTTTGTAAAAGTTGGTCTGCGTCAGTTTGGTTGTTCTCCTGCTTGGCATACAGTCCACTGTAGTAGTCTGTTATTACCATGGTTATGTCGGGGTTAGTTTTAGTGTGCTGTCTTCCCATCATAAAGGGGTGAATGTCCTCTCACCACAACTTTTTTCCATATTGAAGAAAAAAGGAGTGCAATTCTCCCCACTCTGTTCCCATTCCATTTTGCATTGTATTTTGACTGCTTGCGTTTCTTGAGTATTTAGTGTACTAAGAGCTGTCCTTAAGGCATTAATCCTATCCTCATTGCGAATTTATTTATTCAGGTGGTTCATTAAGGATTTCTTGATTTGTTTTTTTATATAGTCGTATAGTCTGTCTATCCGTGTTTGTGTCTTATAGCGTGAAGAAAACGCCAAGTGTCTTACCCTGCAGTCTAGCCAGTAGTTGCTGCAGGGCAGACCGGGAGTAACATTTATATGGTCCGGTAGTTTCACTGTCATCAGAGTGAGTTGTCATGTTGAAGTCACCTCCCAAGCAAACGGTTTCATCACTACCTGGTATAGGGAGGGTTTGGGAGAGGTAGTCAAAAAATTTCGGCGCTCCTTTTGTCTGGTATTTGTGCCACCAGAAGGCGCGTAGATGTTAATAAGTTTAAAATCTTTTATCCTGTACTCTGCTGCTCGCCTGGACCCAACAGCCACCACTATCTAGTAGTGCTAACTTTGATCTTTTTAGGGAGGCTGCCCAAGTCCTTTTTAGTTTAATGTTGGTATCGTCTAGATTCGTTTCCTATAAAAAATAAAAAGTGGTATGCTCCCCAAAAAGGTGGTTTAAATTGTGCCACACTTCTGGGGAGACCTACATCCAAAACCAAGAACAAATGCTCTACTATTGTGTCCTTATCGCGGCAGCTTTTTTGGTGGTTTGTTGATGATCGGCGGGAATTCATGCAGTGGTGGCATCCATCCAACTGTTTATTGAATAGATTGTTAGACAAGTATCCAATCTGCTTTTAATTGTGCCATTTGGTGCTATCCACATATATTTTAGATCATTGGAGCTGTTTTTTTCCATTCTGTTCAGTAAAGATGTCGTTTGACCCATCAATTCCATAGTGGTGTAGTATGGATACTGTGCCACCTGTTCCGTTTTTTTAAGTTTTTTATGTCATATTGAAGTATCTATTTATTATTAAAGGAATGTTTGATGTTATATATTTTTTATATTTTGGTGAAAAAGTTTTCTTTGTTGTGGTTTGTGCATTTATAATTCGGACCGGCTGATTTTGTATTTTAATTGTTATATTTAATAATCTACCACTTTGTTCCACTGCTATTCGCCGTATCATTATTCCAAATTGATTTACCTTTCCACTCATTGTTTAAGATTTCTACGATATACTCTGTTGTGTGTTACCTGGATGCTTACTATATCGTAGGGAAGATCAAGAAAAAGTCCAAAGATTTATTTTCATTTTTGGAGATCTCTTAGCCCGTTGACATTTGAAGTAGCATGCACAAAATAATAAGATAAATAGATTCATCATATCAATTTTTTAGTAGTAGTAGTAACATTTTTACCTTTTAATTTTATCCATATATTTGTCGAATTTCAGTTTTACTTTGTGGTTTAGTTTTGTTTTCTTCATGCGTACTTTATTTCCTCTGGTATGCATTTTGTTATTTCTGCAGTTTTGGTATTATTTTCTGTAGGTTATCAAAAGCGTATTCAACTTAAAATATGTGGCGTCTCCAGGATTCCAGGATTTTTCTGTAGTTGTATGTGCTTTTTCGATGATGTTTTCCTTTGTTATTATTTGTACTGGTATGTTTTCACTATCTGACAGTTGCTTGATATTATTCCTTCGAGTACTTCTTTCACCTCCCCATATTTTGACAGTTTTTCAGTTATGTATTTCTATACATTTCGAGCAATTGTGTCAAGATTTGGAAAAAGAAGGTTTGTGTGTTTATACCTGCAGTTATACCTGCAGTTGTATATATTTCAAAAAAAAATTACAATTTTCATTCTCTTGAAAATATAATCTCATAAAGAAGTTGATTATTTCATGGCCTAGTTTTAATTTTTTCCTGTAACGGCAAACGTAAAAGCCAAGCAAAAACAGGGATAGCTCGCTGTGGATAAGTTCAGTTGGGTATAGTTTGTCTAAAAATTTTAGAAGTGGTTTAATGATATTTTGAATTCAGGTCAAAAGTAAATCCAGTGCTCATGTGTTTCAGCCAGGCCTTTATCACAACGTGGACAGTGAGAGTTTAGGTTATTATTAATTAAGGCGATTTTTAATAGTGTAGGGTGGCCAAATTGTAAGAGCCTCCACCTAATGCCAAATGATTTGTTGTTGTTGTTAAAATTATAAAGTGTTGTGAAAGTTTTTTCCCATGTTTTGTTACTGAGTTGTAGGTTGTTCATGCAGCATGGTTTGGCCTTGTGTGTTTATCATGTGACTCCAGGAGACAGGGATGCAGTTAAGTAGTTTTTCATATTGCTCTTGGGGAAAATGGGATTCTACAATAGCTCTGTTGCGAAAAAGGAGAGTTAGCTTGTAAAGGGATGTCTCACTTTAACAACAATCAGGATGAACCTGATTAAACTCCTATACTACAAACTTACAGTACAAAACTATAATAACTAATTGCCCTGGCGTATTATAGTGATTTTTCAGTTAAACACAATATGCACAAATGTTCTTTTATAGCTTGTCAGCATAAACTAGGTAGTTTTAGCCTGAACGTATACTGCAGTACAATGAACCAAAGTGGAAATTAAGTAACCCATTCCGAAATATGTTGTGGTATTTCTCTTTAAACAAATCTTTTGACGTGGTAAAGTTTTCATGCCATATCTACTATGTAGTCAACCTCTGCGCAAAAATGGGTAGACTTGGAAAAACCTTCCTCAGTAGCAATTTTCATTCTCTGAAAGAATATAACTTCATTAAATGATTGATTATTTCATGACCTAGTTTTAATTTCCCCTTGTAGCCAAAAACATGAAAGCCAAGCAAAAATTGAATAGCATATGAAATTTGTTTACTATAAAATTCAAAGGATCACGTTCTGAACTAGCTGGCTCATCTTCAGTGCTCTCCTTTGCAGATATTTTTTAACTCATTAAATAAAAAATGTTAGTACCTATTGTTTCAAAAATCTGTACGTTGGTGCGCTAAATTAAATGATTTTTTATCTTCACAAATATATTTCTGTGAAAGTTTATAATTCGGGGGGTTAAAATATGTCGAAGCGTGCTAAATAACTAGAAGTATTCTCAATTTTTTTAAAAAAGTTTTCACTGTTTAAAAATTATTTAATAATATAGGAAGTTTTATATGGTTGCTTCATTTGTTTTCCCCTGAGAATCACACTTCGACCGTTTTCCCCCAACTGACTATATCTGTTCCATGTGCAAGCAATTTCAAACTGTTTTACACTCCGTTGTGGTTTTTATAAACTAAGCATAGTATATGAGAGATAACATAGTTTGATATTAACTTTGAGCGAAGAAACAATAAGCATATTGAGATTTTGTATTATCTCCATAAAGTAATGGTTAGAGTTGCGAAGGATGTGGTAGAAAGTTTCTAACTGAAACTTCGTTTTCAAACATAAAAATTCACACTGAAATATTAATATTTCTGAACATTTATTAATTTATATTTACTTATGTTGATGGAAACAAGGATTTTGAAAGGTAAATAATTTCTTTCTAAAGTCATGATACACAATGCGCTAAGATGGAGTACAAGAAAATTAAAACGACATAGTTGAAACAAAAACTAAAGAACATAATTTCTATAGGTAAAATAAACTTTCTGTTAGATTTTTAGTAAAAGTTTTTTCAACCTCTCTCCTAGTTTGTCACCACGAACCTTTACTAAATGTATCGGAAATTTAACAATAATATTTTTGTGATTATTTTGGTACAAATTTTATTTTCTAATCACTAGTTTTTTAGTTATGAGCACACAAACACTAGCATGAAACGCATATATGCGTCTGTAGGGAATTCAAAGAAGTTTTTAAAAACGCATATATGCGTTTTTGGGGTTCAGTGAGTTAAAACGTATGGTACACTTCTGAAAAAAAAACTTTAATTCGTCACCGTAGTAACAATGTAACTTTAACACTCTGTATGATGCGCACATGTCTACTTACTCCCGCACTTTGATCATAACGAAAAAACATGGGTTAGATAAGAAATAATAAGAAGAAAGGACAAAGCGGTGATAAAATAATCAATATTTTGAATCAGTCCATTTTCTTTCTTCCCTGACATATCGGGGCATTGCTTGCATGTCTTAATTTCAATGTATCATCCAAAACTTGCAAAGAACAATCTGCAATAGCTGATACAACACCATTATTAGCAGTCCAGCCGTGACTAAGCCAAGTACCATCAAAACTAGTTGGAATATCAATGATATTTCCAGTACTTCCATACTCCTTCCGAACGATATCTTTTGTCCTCTCTGCTGCTATTTTAATTTTATTTTGTCTCAATTACATGTTTGTACATGTTTGCCATATAAAGTCTTAATGAATAAAAGAAGCTTTCTTGGTAGTCGTGTTGTTGGTAAAGGACGTTGAGAATTACAAAAAATCGCTAGTGTGTTTTAAAATTTGTTTTTTGTTCTCCTATTACGAGGCCAATTGTTTTTTCCTGATTGAGTTTTGCACCTGACGCCTTTTTGTACTTGTCATATATTTTTAAAGCTTCATTGTAAGATATTATATTTTGAAGAAAAAGTGTTGTATCATCCACATATTAGGACAATTTATGTTCTGTATTCCAAGGAGATATATTCCTCTAACCTTTGGCTCAGTCCTCATACATCTGGCTATTACCTCTGCTAAGAGCACATATAATGGTTGGGATAGGGGATATCCCTGTCTTATTCCCCTATTAACTTTGAAGGTTGCTGAAACGGTGGCTTTAACATCTTTGTGTAATGTTTCTATATAGCTTATAAGGGACTTTCAAAACCCATTGCTTATAATGTCTTTCCAATGAAGTTGCGTTCCACCCTGTTTTGTTGTATAATAAAAGTAGTACCCCCTTTTTCTTTGTAATATTGAATTAAATCATGAGTAGGATGATATTACAAAATATTTTCCTGACTGGTACGGCGCACGTCTGACCACATTCTTTTGTGTTAATCTTTTACCAAGAATTTTTGACAGTATTTTATAATCTGCTGTCAGCAGAGTTATAAGGTCTCCAGTTTTTAATATTTTTGGTGTCTCCTTTTTTTTGGAATCAAGTTTGTTATTCCTATTTTTTGAGTGTTAATTATATAATATAAATAGATGTTTTTGAGTGAGTATACTGTTAAAAAGTTTGGTTAGTATTGGGGTTAGTTGTTCAATAAAAGTTTGGTAAAATTCAGCTGGAATTCCATCAATCCCAGGAGATCTATTTGTATTTAGCTTCAAAATTGTATCTTTCACTTCTTGTTCTGTTACTTTTTTGTTGTTTACTTACCTTCTAATATTTCTTTTGGATTTTCCATTTGTTTGTAATTTAAGATTGTTATATTTTTTTGTTTTGTTTTCTATATTCTTCTGAAAAGAAAATAATTGAAGGGGTCTCTCCATCCTCTAATAATTTTGATTGGAAATTTCTTTCCAAATAAAGCACACAGGAGTAAATATGCACCATTAACTGCTGGTGAATAACACAAGCAAGAAAATTTGTTAAACCATTCAAAACGAAAGCATCTTTTAGTTTTTGGGAACACATAATTGCTATTTGATTTAAAAACGTTTTTATTGAGATCTAGAATTGCTGAAGTGTTATTTTTCAAAGTTCTCATTTTCTCATGGTACAATGACAAATCAAATTTATTCACAGGTAATAAACTGTCTGGCATGTTACTACAAGGTGGTGGTGTAGGAGAAGGCATTTTTGTAACTGCGCAAGCTTCTAAAATTACAGGTGATTGTGAAATCTGTGGTGTGACAATGCTTGTTGTTGTAACATGGGATGGTACAGGTGGATAACAAATTGTATGTAAGGATTCAAAAACAAGGCTATTGCAGTCACTTGGTGTGATGCTTAAATGATTTGACACAACATATTTATTGATGGTATAACTTTTAGAAAAATAAAAGTGTCACTTCATTTGGCAGTCCAAAAACTACCCTAGTTTGTCTACCGTGATGTCCTGTTCTAACGTGGGCTGTAGATTTTCCGGTATTCTGGAGTGTAGTCTGAGCAGGAGTTGGTCCTGATCCGTCCTGTTCGTCTCCTGTTTTGTATACAGTGGAGTGTAAAATTCCGTTATTTCTCGGGTAATGTCTGGGTTTGTGTCTGCAGTTGTACCGTCTTCACGACTGCGGGAGGAAAGATTTCTTTCATCATCCCTACTTTTTTTCCAAGTTAAACAATAAGGGGGTGCATTTTTCCCCACCTAGTTTCCAATTCATTTTACAGCGTATTTTGGCTGCTTGAGACTCTTTGGTATTAATTGCTTGTCAGGTAGTTTTTAAAGTGTTAATTTGAATTCCATTAAGGATGGGTTTATTAAGGTAATTTTTTAGGGATTTTTTGAGGTGTCTTCTTTGCCTTTTTTTGTTTTAACTAAAGTCGGAGGCGTAGCGAATAGGTTTTTTAGGTAGCTTTTTCCTTGTTCTCCCCATTTCTCAATTGACGAAAAGTTGAGTCTCTGTGGCTGCCAAGTTTTGTAGGTGTCATTATTTAATAAGTCGTTGTTAAAATGCCAGTAGCCGGGGCCTCGGTCGAGATTGCCCAACTTCAGTTTTGTCTTTACCAAATTGTAGTGGTCAGTCATTATTGTCGGGTTATATGTGATATAAGCGATGTTCGGTTAATGTTGTTTTGTTATGTACAATCTGTCTATCCTTGTACACGTTTTACAGCGTGGCAAGAATGTGTAGAAATTTTCGTGTGGGTTAAGGACACCCCAGGTATCCTCAACCTGTAGTTTGGCCAATAGACGTTGCAAGGAAGGTCTAGGGCAGCAGTTATATTTTTGTTCATTTTGTTCACCGTCTTCAGGGTGTGTAGTCATATTAAAATCGCCTCCCAGACAAACAATTTTGTTTTTGCTAGGTGTTAAGAGCATTTGAGATAGTCGGTGGGAAAAAGTCTACGTTCCTCCTGTTTGGCATGTGTACCACCAGAAGGTGCATTAATACTAATGAGAAAAATGTTTTTTCCTTTTATAATACCGCGCGCAGAGACCCAGCGGCCCCTACTGTCTGCAGTAATGTCAGCTTTGGAGTCACTAGGAAGAAGTGTAGCTACTCCGCCTGAGTTGTTGATTAAAGGCGAGTAGGCTACAGAGCCTGTCCAAGTTTTTTTTGTTTATGTCGGCATCGTTTAGATGTGTTTCTTGTAAAAAGTAGAACGTAGCTTTTTCTCCAAGTAGGTGGTTTAGTATCGTTTGGCACCTATGTGGAGTCTAAGTCCATTGACATTGCTGGAGACAATTGCGACCGCCATCGATATTTTCTTACAAAAAACAGTGGTCCCGTCTTTTTGTGACATTTTTGTACGTCACCTTGAATGATTTCAGGTTCTCTGATGCCTCGTTCCATGGATGTTTCTCGTTTTGAGGCTCCAACAGTCACCTACGTGTTAGTTCTGTTGAAGTTATATTTTTTTCTTTAATCACCAACTCTAAAATTACAACTAACTCTAACAAGAAATCATTCGTGCTTATGTACTATTTACAAGTGCTTCTTGATTGTTCATAAACTAGATGATTCCATGGAAAATATGCTTACATCATCAAGCAAATCTTAATCATGCAGCAAATATCATACATCAAGTGAGTAAATATCATGTTAAGTGTGTCATACTTGTAGCCAAATACAACTAGAATGTTCTATTCACTCTTCTAGAAAGATATGGAAACCGTCACGTTGACTTTGACGGTTATGAGGATGCTATCCCTGATTCTTGTGATAGCGTAAACTGGGTTTTCTGTCCCACCAAAGTCGGATGTCGGATGTTGCTGTTGAAAAGGTAGCGAGCCAAACTCCAGAAGGAACTTGCTTAGTTGTTGAATAGAGTATTTTCAGGAGGTTAATGGTGCATGTTCGTTTGTGTATTATTACTTATTTGCTTTTTTAAGTAAATATACCAGATCTGCCAAAAATAATGCCTGGAACCAACCAGAAGTACAATAACCACAAAATCTCTTCTATTAATAACCATTGAATCTTTTTTTACTAATTTCAAGGCATTCAAAAGATGTTAATAAAGTAAGAACTATCCTTAACTGTGCCGTGACTGTGCCCGGTGCCAGGACTATATACAATTGCGTTTTTGCATTTATAAAATTTTTAATATTACTGTAAAAAGAATTCCTGTTCTTGGGGATTATTTGGTCCATATATATTTACAATTTAAATAAGATGATTTTGTATTTCGATTATAATGTTAATCTAACATTCATATGGTAATTGTAATTGATTACTTTAATATTGCTATTTGGTTTAATTAACACTGCCGCTCAACCACTATTTGCTGTAGCTACCATTGTTTCAGTATGATTCTCCCTTTAACTTTTTTTTTACAGGTTTGTTGGTTATCTTCTGTGGTATGCGTTTCTTGGATGCTCACTAAGTCATAAGGGGTATCAAAAAATAATTTAGAAATATTTTTCCTCTTTTGGACGTCTCTTAGCTCATTTACATTTGCTCATTCACATTTGCCGTAGCTACCGTTATACCCGCCATAAGTAAAACTAAATCACGTCGCACACCCATATGCACAAAAAATAAAATTATCATTAATTATTATTATTATTTTATTTTATTTTTGATTTAATATATATATAATTAACATTATAGAAGATTTACCTTCGTATTTTATGCAGGTATTTGTCCATTTTTTTATGTCTGCTATTTAGATTTCGTCCATATTAGTTTTTCTTCTGGTATGCTATCTTCCAATTGCACAAAATTATTTGGATAATATTTTCCATAGCTCAATAATAATAACATACTAACCATAAAATCTATTCCTTCTTTTTTGTTTAATTTGTTTTTTATTTGTGGTATTTTTCTATAATTATAGTTTTGTTTGTGACATAGGTTTATTAAAGTCTCTCTCTTCATTATATCAATTGGGATATTTTCGCTGTCCGATTGTTGTTCCTTTTTTCTTCTTTTTTTCTTTCTTGCTTATTGGTCTCTCACTACTAATTTTTCCTTCCTGTAATACTTCTTCCATGGGTTCGGGATGTTCAGTTATTATATCATCTATATCATCTGGTATTTCCATAGGGATATTGAAGAAAGATACGTTTTTATACTCTAGTAATTGTAATTGTGTAACATCACCAACATCATCATCACCATCATCACCAATATCATCATCACCATCGCAACCAACATCATCATCATCATCGCAACCACATCATCATCACCATCATCATCGTCATCATCATTGTTGTCGCTTTTATCAGGTAACTATAAAAATTAATTAAAGATTAATTAAGTATTTAAAAAACACAAGAAATATGACAAGTGCTATATTACCACTCTTCGAACACTCACCGATTGTTTTGTATTCTTTTCTGCTCTTCAACTGCCTGTTTTTGTTAGTTTTGTTTCTTTTTCAAAATCAACGTCTAGGTCATCAACTTTTACTCTCCTTCTCTTTTTAAAGCCAATCTCGGTACAACGTTTTCTTTTTTCCTTGTATTTACTTTTTCTTCTTTTTCGGAATACAACGACATATCATCAATAAATTCCAAATCGCTTGCTGTTGGTTCATCAAATTTTTCAAAGTTCAGACCATGTAAAGTTTTTTCCTTGCGCAAACACTATTAAGTGCTCTAGAGTTATCACCGTCTTCCTTGGCATCATGCAAAATAAAATCCATGTTAACCAAACAGCCGCTCCTTGAAAGCTGAATCAACAAGTTTTTGATGGATAACCTATGCTGTCTTATCAGCAATTCTCCAACCACTTCCAGAACTGTCTGAGAGAGATAAGTTGCTATCAACTTCTTCGCTTATACTCTCAATAACGTTTTTATAGTTTGCAGCAATTGAACTCCTAACTAAACCTATTTTGATAAAAGCCTCTTTCAATGTCTCCATCAATGTGGATTTTCCAAACATTTTCAA
Organism: Hydractinia symbiolongicarpus; assembly: GCF_029227915.1. Taxonomy (NCBI): domain Eukaryota; kingdom Metazoa; phylum Cnidaria; class Hydrozoa; order Anthoathecata; family Hydractiniidae; genus Hydractinia; species Hydractinia symbiolongicarpus. Next base: position 6,938,987 of record NC_079883.1, on the reverse strand, counting down.
CAATGAATCAAAACAACAAAATTTTTGGTTTCTTTTCTTTTTTGTGTTTATATATTTATTTATTTAGGTTTACAATGGGAGACAAAAAGCTGCTTTTGGTGCAGATACTAACTCTCTGTCCCAATCCTCCATCCATGGTCCACCCTCCATCTTCCAATAATTTTTTTTTTTTTTTTCAATTTTGGTTCATTCTAAAGAAAGAGAAAATTTAAGTTTTCAAAGATCATTCATTTTCATCAAAAAATAAATAAATATTAAATTATTACTTATAAATAACCAAATATTTAAAGGTGGCTAGCAGCGTTTCAGTTTTTGATAAAGTTTTCGTTTTTGTGTAAAGATTTGGGAATATGGTACAGGTTAATGTTATTTTGGTACTTTTTGATGGAAAGTTTCTTTTCGTTCTGTCCCCTTTGGGACGACCGTTTGAAAACCATCTGAGTTTTCAGTTCGATTAATTTGATCATACTGAGTATCAATAAAATTGAATATATCATCAGGAGAGGGTTGGCTTTGGTCCATTTTTTTTTCTCCCTTCTTTTTTCCCTCCCTTCTCTTTTCCCTCTTTTTACCTTTTGGATAGAGATGATGGTTTGATGGGGTGAATATGAAGATCACAAATATGTTAACTCGCAAATGAAGTGAAAGTTCCAGAAAAAGGAACTGGAAAATAGCTCCGGAAGATACTGGGGACCTAGGTCATAAGATAAAATAGCACACGACCAAGGACTGATGACTTTTGGATGCACAGCAGGTTTCGGATGGTAACTTTCTGCTTATGGTGGCATATCCTCGACTTTTCGCAGATTGTAGAAGGCGATCACTTAACAGGACGTTGAAGCAGTCTTCTTTTGCTTGTTTTGGATGCAGTCTTCTGTCGTTTTCTTTAACGTTTCAAAACGTAAAAGTTCTTCCAAGGAGAGCCTTCTCCCTCTTAACAAAGTTATTGTCCTTTATCGTGTTAAAATAAGTGTTTGATTTGGGTAATGTGAGGAGAGGCGTTGGTGGGTTGTTGACCGTTTTATCAGGAGAGGCGTAGGTGAGTTGTTGAGGGTTGTGTCTTGTTAAGTGTTTTCAGGGTTGTTGTTAATAGTATGCTGTAGCTAGTATGTTGAAGGCATGCTGCACAACCTGGACGTATCTTGTTTTTTGCACTTTTAACATTAGCTAGTTTTGTGAAGTTTACATGGACTCATCTGTGTTGTGTTTCAGGTACCAACCCTGATGAGAATCAAAGAAAGCGCGCACATGCAGCACATGCACAAAGTATATAGAATCATTTTATTTGTAGTATATATTTCTCAAATTTACGTTTTACGTCTTCTTAATTTTGTTTGATTCTTTTCCATCCTGTTTTAACTTCTTCCAGTATGCACTTTTTAAGTTCTTCACTTTCATTTGAGTAAAAATATTTTCATAAGTTGATAACAGTGTACTGACAATAAAGTCTACTGTTTATCTATTGTTTGATTTATTTCTAAGTTCTTGTATTCTTCTATAATTATAATTATTTTTGACAGTTTTATGATGTTTTCTTTCTTCATTATAGCTGTGTGATGATGGTTCTTTCTTTCTTTTGTTTTTCCGTGTATTCTTACGTGATTGGGATCTCTCCAATTTATAGCGTCGCCGTCATTGCTGACTTTTTAAGATGTGTTTTCCTCTTCGTCGTAGTAGCTTAGCACCTCCTTTGTGTAGTACTTCATAATTGTGTTGAAGATTTCGTTTATGACCATCTGTGGAGTGCATCTTTCTAAAAGTTCTGGAACATCTCCTTCATTTACAGTGTTTCGATGCAGTAATGCTCTGACACAAGATAGCTGAAGCAAGACACTGGGGATAATATTGTTTCTTCCTCGTAAAATATACCCTATTTTCAAATAAAATCCTTAATGACTATAAAATAAACCCTAAAGGTAAATAATTATAAAACCTATGTATAAATACCCTTTAATTGAATGGTTGTATATCTGCTACGATTAATTAAGCTTTGCGTTCTTTTAACTACGCTAATAAACCGAAGTTTTACTGCTATAAATTTAGGTTAAATATTTCAGCATCGTGTTTATCGGTTATCGACAACTTTATCCGAAGACAGCTAAATGCAGAAAGTCGGGTTCTGTAGTTCTGTAAACATTTTTTTAATTGATATTAGCTTAGGTAACAGCACTTGTAGCTACTAAAATTAACAAAAACATTACCAAACCATGCTTTATGAATACTGCATTGCAGAGATGTATATTTCAGGTTTTCGTAATTGTTCTTGACATTTTATGACCCACCGAAAGCCTTTCAATGGCTAGCTAGCTAACTTTACTCAAAACCTTTTTCATCAGAACTTTCGGATTTTTGACATTATATTGATACAACCAAAAAGCCGCAGGTCGAAATAATAATTTCCACAATACACGTCTACATTTCATTTGCGCCAATTAACTCCACAATAGTCAAAAGTCATAATTAGTTTAATCTCCATAATAACAAAACTACGTTAACAGAAGCCATCCCGCACTGGCTCAAAGCCTTGCTGTAGTAGGTGCACTCTGATTAAACGCGAGTTTTAAGACGTAAAAGGTATTGGGGAGAACAACTCTGTTTATGAAATGTTATGGTCAAAGCATGCATGTCTAATATTTGATTTCTTTTATATATATATATAGTTTGACTTTATGATATTGTCATGCATTTTTTATAAAAAGGTTGCATGTTATTTTGTAGCTTTCTTCGATTTATTATTTATGTAATTTGGAACCTAAATAAATGTAAAAAAAAAACGAATTCACTTTTTTTAATAAGCAAATTAAGCTTAATTGTGAGCTTTTAAGATGTTTCCAATTTTATCTGAAAGTATATGTATATGCTTAATTTTACAAACTAATTTGATACTTGTTGTCATGGCTGCATGTTCCACTTTTTTACATAGTATAGTTTCAAGATTATTTCATGCAAAATGCTGCTTTTTCTTATCATTAACAGTTTTCCTTGTACTTGATTTAGGAAGATATGAGAGTGAGAAAAAGTTCTCAGGCTTGGAGATATTACTATACGATTTTTTTTAAAAAAAAATCTGAACTTATGTATACTTTTCAACTTTATGTTTTATGTATATTTTTGTTATTTATCAATTGATCGTTCATGTAATGTGGAACTTTTTTAATTTATCGTTCATGTATAGGAACTTCAATAAATGTAAAAAAAAAATTCAAATATCTGTTTTGATTTTACGTTTTTAACAGACAAATGAAATTTCACGTATATAATGTTCCGTGTTTTTTACCAAACCCTGGAAATTGAAGTCAACATCGAATCTCCTGAAACTTTGTGAACTGCGAAAATGTTAATTCATATGAAATTTAAACCATAAAAGTGACGTAATGGTGACTGACTTTTAGCTTTCACAGCGTTGTTGGTTTTAAAATTATACGCATGCGCATTTAACTTTGTTCAAGTACAGACGTCCAGAACAGTAATTCGATAAATCTGCGATGCACCATCCAAAAAATACACTCACATTAACTATAAATTTTCGACCGTTTTAATTTCGTAGATAACGCTCAGCCCAAAATTTTGACATTTTCTTAACCTCATCTCTGATTCTTTCCATAAAATGTTGAAATGTTCTTTTTCGCGAAAATTATTTCTGGCGAAACCCCACCAACTGAAGACAGCTTCTAGTCTCACTGGCTGTCTTACTTTTTAATCTCTGTAGTGCGCCTCAGCCATATTCTTCCCCGTTGGGATTTTTTAATTATATGCAATAATACCGTTAATTTGAAAACGAAAGTGTATGATAAGAATTATCATAATAACCGCGCTTTGACGTGCTGTTATTTCTTGAAAAATGTGCAGTCGAGTCGAACTTCGGCGCATCGAACAAAAAGTTGAGATATCGGGATTACGCCTAGAAAATTTCAAAATGGCGGGATATTAACTTTTAACAAATAGAAGTATGAAAAATTACAAAAGCAAACTCCTAAAGTAAGATACCTAAACCAGACTGGGGGTAAAAAAAATCCAATAAAAAATATGAACATATAGCAACATCTTTGTTAAAAATCCTTCCTCTATTTCTTTAAGTGCTTTTCGTTCAATGTTTTTGCAGTAACCTTTCTTTTGACTTCTGAAGAGTGAAAATACACAACGTAGATAAAAGATACACAAAATGAAGAAAAAAACAAAACGTTCGAGATAAAGATTGTAATTTGTTCCGAGGAACTGAAAGTTATTTCGAGATAGCAGGAGAGATTTCAGTTAGCGAGACCGTAAATGCTGACGGGACCAAATTTTTTGTTCGAGATAGTGCTACTTCACTTTATATAGCTCCCTGAGCGTATAAACAAAAAGAATTGTAAGTTACATTGATATTTTAGCGCTAGCATTCCTTAAAAACTCACTATTTGCGAGAATTAACATTTATTAGATTTCGCGTTTTTAGTTATTTTTTAGATTTCGCGAATGGGTATTCCTTGAATCTTTTGCGAAAACTAAATTTCGCGAATTTTTATTCATTTCAATAATGTTTTTAAGGTGCTGTAAATAAATTGTTTTTTCTATAAACTCCTGTTATTATAAATGCTTGATCAGTTTTCGCTCTTTTTTTCTTGTAAATAAATGTGAAAAAACAACTAATTTTTCATGAAAAGTAAAACAAACGATATAACAACCAAAAGCATGCCTTCCATCCTCCACCCCGTCAGATATATCGTCTGAACAACTTTCAGCTGTATCGTTGACTAACAGATTTTGTTGTTTCAAAAAGTTTTTACAGTGAAATAAAAAAATCCTAAAAAATGTAAAATTTAGCGAGAATCTAACTTCGCGAATTGTATTTTAAAAAATAAAGCGTTTTGTGAATTTGCCAAAAAAAGGACAGCAATGTTTGCATAATTGTGATTAGTGTAAAGGAACCGCAGTGGGCGCGTTCTGAAAGATGAATAATATTGTATGTGTTTATTGGCAGACATTACAACAATATTGTACTGGAAATTGGATTACTTCGGCCAAGAAGGTTAGTTATATAACTCTTAGTTAATGCAGGGCGAAATTTCAAAACATTAGTTCAATTTGAACTTGAGTAGCCAAAAGAGGTTTAATGATTAGTGGTTATGACTTGCTAAGCTCAATAAATCTTGAGCCTACAATTGCTAAAGGCGGGAGCAAACCGGTCCAACATTTTATCCAACATGATGGATGAAATATAGGACTGGTTTGAGTCAAAAAAGAAGAAAAAAATAGTGTTGGACGATGTTGGATGAAGTTTGATCGCCGTCAAACATTTCATCCAACATTTTTGGCAAGATCAAAGGAATTCTCTACCTGAGTTGCGTGGATTTTCATGTTGGATTGGTTTGGTGGTACTTTTCATCCAACATATAAAAATCCCGCGAATTTCGAACGTTGAATTTTTGGATAGAATAATTTTAATTTGAGGCGTTTCAATAAAAACATTACGAAGACTAAGGACGAGTCTTTCCTCTGCCAAGATTGGTCTGTCCACCACAGTTGCTCATCTGGCCCGGCGATATCAGATGGGATATTTCAATAAGGAGGAAATATCGAAATCACCCACATCCATCCAAAACATTTCCCTAAATCCGAATCTGTCTTCGATCTTCAATTCTTTAATGATATTACTAAAATATCCATTTTGTTCCCTCCTCTTTATCCACTCTCTTGTTTTTTCGCGGGTTGGTTTTTCATCGTCTGAATCGACGAGTTCATTCAGCAACATAAGCAGCACTGCAGAATTCCTTCCGTTCGCCATTTTGTTTTTCAGGAATAAATAAACTCTTTATCGTTCATATGTTTTTAAAAGCAGTCCCACAAACCTACAATTTTGCTTCATCCAACATGCATTTTTTCATCCAACATGGGAAAAAAATGTTTGCCCCGCCTTAACATCCCTCCTACTAGCTAAAATGAACACTTTTCTCAGAAACAGATGAAATAAATGACGGTTAAACACGCATATCGACATGTACACGACGGATGCGATATAGCGAATACATTTCTACAGCGTACGTCTAATTTACATTACTTTAGAAAGAAACTTTCGCGAGTAAAAAAAAGGGAGGTAACTTTCTATCAACGATGCCAATCACGTGATTTGAATCGATGCAAAGGATTGGTTAACAATTATTACACCTTAAACAATAAATGTGGTATAAAGGAGATTTTTTAATGTCATAAAAAAAATTCCAGAATAAGTAAAAATATGTGTTTTTTAGGACCATGACATTGAGAAGATATTGTCTTTAGATTCAATTAACACAAGCAGAGTAGATTTTTAAAGCAATATTTATTGGACCTCTAAAATAAAAAATCCAAACTCTTGAAGGAAAAAAAATGCTGAGGAGAGTTATCAACACAAAAATAAATAGTTTGGAAGAAATCATATGTTTTCCTTGTTTAATTTTGCTTCCTGATTTATTTTTGTAATTCTATTTTAAAAAGTTATGTAAAACATTTTACGGAGTAACATTTTTGAATGAATTATTTTGAATGAGAATGAATGAAAGAGTTACCGTATGCTTAATTTCGATTTACATTTTAGCAGCAAAGCTGTCATCATAATGTCATCATAATATTTGTTTCATTCGTATTTTGGAACATTTTACACGCAGTGAAGTAATGAAGTATTGGTGCTTACCGAAATCACTTGATGTCACCCTTTCGTTATTACACAAGCAAATGTTTATCAGACTGGACTATGACGAAGATTTCTCACACACGTAGAGAACAAAGAAACGCTTTTTCAACAGAGGGACCTAGAGTGGAGTGTATTATGACCATGCACACCCATTGGCGATTTACACTTTTCTTAGCAGTTACCCTATCATGTTTTTTCTCCTTGTTGTTCCCTGGTTCACATTTCTTTCTCTAAATGAGTTTGGAGAGTTTATATATCTGATTGTTGAAGCATAGTTACTTCGCTCTCATCAACACCAAAGAAACAATGGATAAACCTGGATCTCATTCCAATTGACAGACTGGCCGTTATTTATCTCCGTAAATTGTATTTAAATGATCAGGATAGTAAAGGGACCAAAAAGACTGTTTAAAAAGTGTAATTAAAATACTGCAAAATTTACATTTATTGTGTGAGTACAAGTTATAAAATTAATTTATATTCCAGAGTAGTATCATCAAGATCAAATTTTCGTGTTCAAAATGATTGTTTTATTTGTCTTCATGCTTCGACTGCATAATTTGGTTCACCCAGTTCAACCATGTCCTTCTTTTGTGTGTTTGTTACAACACATGGAATTTGTCCTAAAATAATAAAAAAAAAAGTTTTTAAAAGAATTTGTTTATAATTTCGAACACAACCTTCAATTTCCACTTCCAGATAGAACAATTTTACTAAAAAATTTGATTTTTTTTAATTTTTGTTTCTAAAAAATAACATATCCTTACCCTTGTCTGTTTTGCTTTTTGTTTTTGCGATTTTAACCGAAATGAGAATGACAAACAAACAAACTGCGCTTATCACTCCCAGAAGTATAATCAATAATTTAAGTTTCTCATCTTTTTCTTCTACGTCTTTCTTCAGCTGTCTATTTTTTTCATTCATTTCAACAATTTCATTACTTTCTAGTTTGGGTACACATTGGTGTTTTTCTACACCAATGCAGTTCTTTGTTGAAAAGAAAACGTTATCAGGACATTCTTCAAAGCCTGTATTCAATCTGATGATCTTGCCAAGTGTGGTTTCTTCAACATCCTTGATTTCCTATGAAAAAAATGCGACATTATCAAATTATAATTGTTGACACTATTTTTACTATGTACATTCTAGGCGTTGTCATCAATAGAAACACCAGCAATCAAATACTCGAAAATGATTTGATGTATATAAAGGATCCTCACCTCTTTTGTCAAGACATTTTTATACCAAAATCTATCTCCATCTCTAATTCTTGTAAACTGCTTTACGATAATGGTATGAAAAGTCTCGCCCAGCTCTGAACCTTTAACATGATCCTCAGCAAGTCCTCCCACCCAAAGATCAATGTTGTTAATATCTTTGTACAATGATTTCAATTTTTTCACAACATCTTTATTTGTTGTAATTTCGGAAAATGATTTGTATTCTAAAGAATATATATGTGATATGTTGAAAGCATGCCGCATATAATCTATGCAAATGAAATTTTGTATAAAATTGATTTTTCTTTTACTTCACCTTTTAATCCCAAATTTTTGCGAACGGTGTTGTAATCAGCCAATCCATGATCCCTTCCCCGTTGTATATTAAGCGAAGCTAAATCAAATCCAGTTTGTTTACCAGGAGAAGCAGCAGTTGTGGGGAAGAGTGTATTTCTCATTTCATCAACCATCAATAAGTCGATTTCTTGAGCGGGAAAAGCAACCGCACCACGAAACACTGGGTCGACGCCTCCTTCCATCTCTAGTCTGTTTGGTTTGAAGTAAACGTCTCTTAACAAAGCATGTCCTTCTTTTATTGGTGAACCGTCTTTTTGAAGACGGAAAATATGCGTGTTGACTTGACTGTGTCCAAATCTAGATAAAATAAGGTTTGTATACTTATAGCTAATTTACAAATTTTATGTCGAAATTGATTAATAAACCCTGTAAATGCTACGATAGTAATCTCTAAGAACAACTACCTGAAAGCAGCAGTTGCGAATTCATTCGTGATACCAGAATTAACATTGCTCTTATAACCTGTATATTTTGGGATGTGATGACTTCCGCCCAAAATTGCAGGTAGATACTCATTGTATGTTATTGATTGAATTTCTGCAATTATCATTCGACGAGCTTTTTGAAAGGTTTCTTCGTCAGTTGACTAAAAAAACAATAACAATTACAGTCTGATAAAAACATCATCGAAAAAATCGTTGTTTATGATGGTAATCATTCGTGTTCTTCTCTTCTGTTGGTACTCACTTTGATCATAAAGATAAATTTCAATGCTTTGAGTGATGAGAATAATATCAAACTTACTAATGGGTTTTTCAATTTGTGTTGATGCGCCAAACGATTGTGCTCTCGTATAAACAAAGCATGTAGTGCCATTAAACCCGGTTGAACATTTGCCCGAATATCTCCAGCCATAAAAAGTTCTTTTGCTGGTCTACCAAGTGGATTCTCATTCGCAAGATAGTCTTCGTTTTTCTAAAAAGAGGAAAGTATATCACATGCATATCGTTGCCAGATTTTGTAGCTTGGTTTTATGTTAATAAAAAACATGTACTTACGGGTGGCAAAAGATTTGGTCCTATCCTGAGTCTACCATTTTTATATTCCCTCAAATGGCTGCATCTGTTTAGATCCACCCCATACACCATATTTGCATCAAGGTAAGCTGTAATAGCGTTAAATTGACTGCGGGGCGCTGTGCCAGGATATTGCCCTGTGCATCTAAAAATAGATTTTAGCGATATTTATAATATGACTCATACAAAGCAGAACAATGTACGCGTGCATTCTACCCAGAAATAGACAAGTGTTTTCTAATCCAGTTTAAATTACTTGAAGTAGTAGTTACCTGTTAAATGTTGATCTGACAAATGACATTGTTTCTTTTCCTGTATTGTAAGGATCAAAGTGGACATCTCCCTAAACATAATTGACGTTGTTAATTATGCTCGTTTATACTTGAAATTTTATAAGAGTGCAAAGAGACAGAAACTTGAACAGACTGCTTGTTCGTACCTTTGGAATTGTAATGGGCATCCAGACATGATTATTGTAATATTGAAACTCAAATCGTGGAAGAGGCGATGAATGGTCTGTATCGTGAACCAAAAACTAAAAGAAATACATATCTAAAAGTTTTTTAGTATGAAAAACATATTCGATTGAATAAAATGTGTGGCAACTACATGACTTCATGTGAACTATTTCTTAATAAAAATTGATACGCACGGAAAAACTGATGTTTTAAACTCATCTAAATTGTCTAAAATCCTGAATCACCTATTTTTATCCATGGGAAATTTAAACTTGTGTGAAAATTAATAGACGCGAAAATTTTTACGGATAGGGGACCTACGCTTTGATACCAGCACTGTTAAGAAGAACAAATATTATTTACCTGCCCATAATGCATTGTAAAATCGCTTAGATTTCTTTTACTGAAATGATCTTTGAACTAAGAGAATAAAAAATTTTTACGAAATTTTATTTTCTTTAATTTCCTAATGTAGCATTTAAAATATTTTAGATTTTGCTGTCAAGAAATATTTCTTTCCTACCTGGCTCATTAGCGTATTACTAATTAATCTCGGCGATGGTCGGTTGGAACCAATTCCACTCAGTTCCTTTGGGTAAGGGCAAGTTTTCGACACAGTTTGTTGTGCCGTACACGCTCCAGCCGGCTCTGATACATTGTCTGCATACCGATGTGGTGCAAATCTCAAAAGATCCTCCTTGGTGGCGCCCCAGTAAACGTTGTCACGATTATTGGATAGTCCGTCCAAACGTCTGTGTAAATAAAATGCAGAAAAGAATCTGAATGAAATACTACAAGTAACCTTCGTCGACCATTATCTTTTTTACCTATAGTCAGAACTTGTCAGAAAACATTTGAACTCTTTATGCTAAGTGTACAATGTCAGCCTTGATTAAGTTTAAGAGAGTCAATACCTTTTATCGGCGGACAAGTCTGGCAATTTGTTTTCAATTATTTGTCTTCCATTTTTACATGCAGGATAAATGTTAGGTGTCACTCTAAAATCCAACGTCACCGTGCCTTCATTAAGTGTTACATTCTGTGATATGGGAAAAGGCACGTCGACGCTGTATTTAAAATGTTGGACGCCGATATCAAATAACGTCAAATTGCCAGGATGGTACGACACTGAAATTCCGTCTTCATTTATTTTGACAAATCCTTGTGTAGGCTAAATTATTCATAATCAAACATTTACCATTGACGTATGTAACAGAGCACTATTAGTTAAAAAAATGATGTTTAATTTACCTGAGTAGTAATGTGTGATATTTTTATTTTGGGACAGTCTTTCACAGTTGATGAATCACGAACTTCATGTGTATCTCTAAATGCAGTTACAGCCAACCATATTTATTTTGTTTTTATTTTTTTCCTGGTAAACAAAATTTCAGATAAATTTCTTACGCTTCTGGTTCAACAATTCTTAAAACTTGATTGACAGCAACGTCATTCAGTGTTATCCTTTTCTTTGAAGTCGGCCAGTACACATCAACAGCAACTGTCTTGTTACTTGTACCAAGCCCAAAATGTGCGATTATTTCACTCTGACCCAAGAAGTGAGTTTTCGAACCAATCATTGATGTCTGACGTAGAAACGAATAGATGAGAACAGAGAATGAGTTAATTAAGAGATGAAGAACTGCTGCTAATTTACAAAAAAAAAATACCTGATTCTTTCCAGATTTTGATGTTACTAGAACTCGAGCACCATAACTATCACACAGTTTGGAGGCTTTAGTTAAACATCTAAAAAACAATCGAGTATTAAGGTGAGTCAGCCTCGAAAAACGTTGCGAACTTTACTATTCACTTAAGCTACAAGCGACGCGGTGCTTCTCAGAAAATTATTGGCTTGATATTGGTCAAAAGGGAAAACAATTAACGGGGTCATAAGTCATTATTCATAAATTATTTTCAAAATATACTCACTTATGGAACACTCGAACTCTTAACCAACTGTTCTTATTTCCAATTTTGTTTTCAAACAGTTTTGGTGGTCCCACGTTGGCAGCCACCATAATATCTTCATCACCGTCGTTATCAAAATCAAATATCAACAATCCACGCCCTAACCCGTAAAATTTCATGCCTCGTTCTAAGGCAACATCTATCATTTCATTCGACATCCCTTCTCCTTGGTTGTGAAATAGTTGCATGTTATCATTACCATATTCATCATCGAGTGTGGTGGAGGGACTGTCAAATCCATTGGTTGAGACTATATCAAGGAATCCGTCGTTATCAAAATCGAGAAACGATGCGCCCCACGCCCAGTGACCATCACGAACGCCACGCTACAATAAAATAAACAGTATAATCAAAATAAACATGGCAAGACTGCTTTTTCTATGTTCCTTTTTTTTACTGGACACGACAAGCCAACTTGCAAAATTTATGACCTTAAAGCTTACTCCTACGAAAAAACAAATTGGATTCATATGAAAGAAGTCAACTCTCAAGATTTTTGACTTTATTAATTATAATTAATTCATGACATCATGACGTCATATACTTGATGTAAATGAAGCACTGTTTTAAGGGTTTATCAAGGTATGTGGCGATGTATATATGTAAACCAGTCCAGTTTGATATTTTGAACATATTTACGTGAATATAAATATTCAGTTGTCCTGATTATTATTTATACCAACAATTTTTTCACAGAATCTAACTTATGATGTCATAATTTTGCATAATTATCTAACTTAATAGAAAACAAATATTTTACCAAAGGGTAAAAAGATTCATACAGAACTTTTATAGTTTTTAGTATTAAACCAACTTTTTTATTCACGGGAGGTAAGCTTTCCAAAATAAATCTCTTCAACATTATATATGATCGACAAAAAATGTTCGGGGGCCGTCCCCACCTCTTTAGATCCATAGGTTGCGACAGCTTCCTTGAAGAAAAACATTTTTTAAAACAGGTATACCTCTATCGCTGTATTTGTGAAATTTCTGTTTCCATGGTTTTCATAAAGAGCGTTACCGACTGCTCCAACAGCACAAGTGTAAAGAGCGCAACTTTTTGCAGAATATGTCAAAGCAGTTATGAATGCATCCATGTATCCGTCATTGTTTATGTCAGCAATCGTATGACCCATTCCATCCTACAAAAATGTCGATATTAAAATTCAGTATTTGTATCAAATTTTGTCTTTGTGTTAAATAAAATCAGAATAACGTTTTTAATCCCACCTGTACAGCTTTATTTGGGACCCTGAGGAGGCATGAAATATTTCTTTAGGGTTTTGTCAGGAGCCAGCAACTAGTTCTGTGTCAATCTCACATTATTAAATGAAATAAAAAGACAACATACGTTCATTGCATTGACGCCACATTTCGACGTGCATTCCGAAAATGTACCATTTTTATTATTCCAAAATAACTTGGATTGTCCAAAGTCACCTGTGATGAATAACTCAGGCCAGCCATCATTATCAAAATCCTAAAAAAAAATATGTTTAAATTTTACAACGAGCCTCGTTTTCATGCCACAGTAAATAATCTCGAGTAAGGTGTGTTGATAGTGTTGCCATCGTATGTAGGTATTGAGTTAAAATTATTAAAATTTAAGGAAGCGTATTGAAAAAATAATTTAAATAATTTAAAAAAAAAACATTTTTTGCCATACACACATTCATTACTATAGGAGAAAAACCTTCCTCATATGAATACATAAATAAATAAAGTCCAACCATACAGTTACATTTGAATTCTCTCAATATTGTTGTACTTACAGTGAAAGAACTTCCAAATGTGTGTATACCAGATCCATGTTGATTTCGAAATGTTTTCCAGTAACCATCCATATTTACACCTGCGCTATCAGTAACATCCACAAAGTATCTAAAGCAAAAATTAAGAAATCTTTATATTTCTGCAACAACATCACAATGTCAAAATCGTTCTTTTTACTTTGAACTAAACAAATAAAGTCTCATTTACCCAGGTTTAGAGAGACCCATGTTTTTGAAGAGACGGCTAGCAGACACCTAAACACATAAATAAAATAATAACATATCGCTAAATAAAATAATACATTAGTATTATAAAAATCTTTATCTTTTAAATCATACCTCGCCAGAGACTGAGTGGTACGTCCACTCTGAAACGTAAACATCAAGAAATCCATCTTGGTCAAAATCTCCAAAGTTTGGAGTAAAGCCCGCCAGTTTTCTATTATTTGGAAACTGTAAGGAAAGTCCTCTGTCTATAGCTTCTTCTGTAAAGTGTCCACCCTGGTTCACATATAAGTAATGTCTTGAATCGCCCACTGTTGTGACGTATAGATCCAAATCTCCATCTGAGTCTACGTCTATCCATCCTGCTCCATTACCGAATCTTTCTGGACCAACATTAGTGGACACTGTGACATCTGTGAATGTTCCATCACCTGAAAATAAAATCGGGATAACGTTTTTTTTTAATACAAAATAATAAATTGGGGTGAGATAATGTTTTGGTATAAGAATTGTGCAAACGTACGGAGACTTATTTTAAAGGACAAATAATATTATATCAATATTGAAATTATATGGCTGTCTTGAGCCAATTTAAAAACCGGGGGTTTAGTAACTAAATACGCCATTATCATCGCACCTCCAATCATAGTAATAACCCCCGTCCTAGTAAATTTTATTACTTCATGCTAACAGGCAGGCAAGGATTCATGAAATAACGATTCTGGAAATATGAATGACGGACGGCTAAGTTACAGAATTTTAAACATATCCCTGATGGCTGATTCACCATTTTATATTTGTAAAAACGTGTTATAAGGACGAGTTTTTTAATATAACATGAAAGATAAACTCTAGTGATTCCTTGTGCATAGAAAATGATGAGTGCTGCAAGAAAGCACATTCAAATACAAGGTGGCGCACCATTGTTTCTGTAGAGTAAACTTCTTGTGTTGTATACAGTAAAAAAAATATCGTCCAATCCATCGTTATCATAATCACCAACTGCTGCACCAGCTGTCAACATCTCCATTACACATAGTTCGTTACTCATCCGGGATGTAAAGTTACCACGTGATGGGAACACGAAATCGAACTGACAATGGGGACGAACTGCAAGACTGTCTCGATGAACATGATTAAATCCAACTCTCTAGAAATAAAACACAAAGATAAACAAGTTAAATTAAAAGTTGAGTTATCAATGTAGAAATAGAAATATGTTGAACACTTTAGGTGTTGGCGGAAGTTCTGTAGTTGGAAATAATAATAATGGGAGTCAAACAGACATGGAGTAATTCTGTCGGCAGGGTACGCTTACTTTAAATCTGATAAAAGCTCATTTTTTTCTTGTCGCATTTTTTTAGCTGTCTGCAAATTTTTAACTTTCTTTTGAAGGTGGATTAAGACATTCTATTGTTGCTATGGCTTCTGACGTCACTATGCAAGCGCTGACGTCAATACATGCCTTTTCACCAATCTGTGCAGATGTCTCTTCTAGGGTGGCCATGAAGGACTATTTTAGTGACCAATGTTCTCAGTGTCATAGCAGTCAGTGTTTAATCCTCGTGTTATAATGCACTACTGGTCCTGTTACTTTGCCATTTTAATCGTGCGTACGACACAACGTCCAACATACGACAAATGCCGTATAAATAGTGGTACCTACAGCTTGTTCTTCAAATTAAAAATATTTTTTTCATTATTGTTCTTTTAATAAAGAGAAAAGACAAAAGAGAAGTACCCTTCAATGGTTTTATTTGCAACCACACCCTCTCATCAGTTACTTATTACTTTTCACTTGACTAACATAAAACCGCACCGTTTGACCAATACATATTATATTCGAATAGTTAAAATATCCGTATCAAAATAATACTTAATTTAATTTAAATACTTTTAACCAATCATCACAAATATAATACGCGCAACATCACATTTTTGAAAACTGCAATTTTAACAAAAACTGCTGATGTCAGCAAAAATTATTGCTGACAGTCATGATTTAATTATCGTGTGACAGCCATCGTTCTCACCAAGTTTTGTAACTAAAAACACACAAGGAAAATTATGGGGGCATTTTTGTCCCCTTCCCCATCCCCTCTCCTGACACTACCTCGCTCCCCTATAACCGGGCATAAACAGAGTTAATCAATTTTTTTAAATTCCTAACTTTTAAAAAATTATATAAAAAATGACTCAAGATAGGGAAAACTCATCTGAACTTCATTTTTCCCTTCTTAAGATATTTCGTAACATTCCATTAAAATAGTTTTGTCGGAAGGTTTAAAATAAGGAAATTGGTAGAATTAAAATTACATGTAATCGAACAATACTGTAATCCAGATTTCTTATGCTTCTAATGGTTTATAAGCACAAAAATATTATTAATAACGTCCACATTTGCTTGGCTCGTTGCCAGTGAAAAAGGCTTACCGTCGCTGTTTAAGGCGGGGTTACTGCTTTGTTACCGGATAAAAGGTATAAAGTTAATTTGTTTTAAGACCAAACTGTTAAATTCTTGGTCTCTCATTTTAATTTTCTTTTAAAGGGGAACGTGACGATAATTGTTTAAAAATGTTTTCGACAGATATTACATAATGAAGGTCGAGGAAGGTCAGTCATGACTGTCCTTTCAACTCCCCCCACCACAGATGAGTGATGATGATAAGTAGCACGGTAGCTCAATTATTTCACCTTTTATCAATACACAATCAAATATCTAATTTGTCATTCCATCTATGGACAGATCGTGTCATTTATCTTCGTGTTAACAAAACTTTGACCTATGATCAGTTTTACATTTATAACCTTCCACACGCATTTGCGCGTGCGCTCGAAGATAAAGTGACTAAAAAATCTTCCATGCAAAAAAAATGGAATGCATGACACCAATGTTAATCGACATGCCATGATAAACAACGAAGGTATTTTAAACATCTCTTTGCAGTCTTTACAGAAATCAAATGCGAATATTGGACTGCACAACACAATAACCCTCTGGACACTGGAGTTTAATCCACAATCATACTTCGACTAAATTTTAACAAACTAAAAAAAATAATTTTACTGTCACTCTAATTTAGGTAACAAGGGTGATCACTTTTCCACACCCATTCCCCTTTTCGAATCATGACCTGTCAAGCATGGTAGAGGAATGCATCAACGCATTATGTGGTAAAAATATTTTAATAAATAAAATGTACAACATTGGACACGTTTCGTTCCGTAACATTTTTTACAAAAAATTTTGTTGTTCCTCTTTCTTTAATTTACAAACGAGATTCGTAAAAACTTTTAAGAGTGTTTACTGTTCAAGTAGAAACTAATAAATAAAACTACACCTTCCACATTTCATAGTTTATATTTACTTGTTTGTGTTTTTAACATTTTACTGAAAAGATTATGAAAACAATTTCCGTTTTCTTTACTTTCTTACGCATCAAAATAATTTATGGATTTCTGTTGAACAAATTTGAACTAACCTTTGCAATTTCTTCAAATGTCATATTTTTTGCAATAACTTCCTTATTTTTGATCTTGTTTTTCTCTTTACATGTTTTCCAACCTTTCTCAGGATAGACCGCATCGTTCCTTAACAATTCAAGTTTATTAGGCTGGACACTATATTCCCAATTTCTTCCGCTCTCGTCTGTTCTTCGTTGAAACATGCGACCAAAGAATCCGTAAAAATCGTCATTGCGCACTGTAAATTCACTTCTTATTGGTTGACAAACGGTCAACAAAAGTAGGACAGTGAGATACATCTTTCTTCTTCGTTTATCTCTTTTTATCTACAAAATATCTAAAATAAGAACATAAAATAAAACATCAACATTCATATATGAATTCAAATAAAAGTTTTAGCAATTTTTTTTAAATACACTCGAACTGTATATACTTCTTCTTAATAATTAAAATTACAAATTTGAACAATGAATTACTACATACAAAAAGAGTATTCAAGCTATGGACAATATTATGTTAATATTTCAACAAATCATGAATCCAGTTTCTAGGCTCAAAGATTATTTACATTTAACAAAATCAAAGTTATTGCTCTGTTCACTGAGAGAAGTTACAAATATCCAAACATATTTCGTACGATGCGTTTGACAGCTATTCGAACATTAAAGTCAGTAAAACATGCATCTCCTTTTTAATAGATTAAGAAACAGGAAAGAAACTAACGATGGTCGATGCATCTTCTTTGACAACAAATAGTTATTTTGAAAACATACACAGCAAAACAATAGTTATCGCTTCACAATTGTTAAGAGGAAGTATCAATAAAGGCTATGTACGAAATGCAGCTCCTTTTTTTAAAGAGATATTGCATGGTCATGTCTGCCATGCTTTGTTACGTTGTCATCATCTTCTTTATTTCTTTGGTGGGACTGATGATGTCAATTGCCCGTCATGTATCCACAACCATGTAATTAAAAACATTCCACAAGGTTTGTACGTCATGGTGGGGGTTGCAGTTAAGTCAAAGTTCTTGTCACTCTAATTTCCTTCATTTGCATTTACATACCGAAATATTTTGTTTTATCGCAGAGATCTGAGCTAAATGTCAATCAATGGTATTTAGAATAAACATGTTATGATGCAAATTTTTTACACAGCTTTCAACTACAATCTTTTTTACTTCGCATATGGTTCGACATAAAAAATGAGAAAGTGAAAATAGAAAGAAGGCCCAGCAATAACGCGAATAGCCAAGAGAAAAATCCGTACCTGGTTTCAATGGTAATAACCTGTTTCGAAAGTCAAACTATCAAAAGATGATAGCACTAGTTTTCCTACTGAATTAGAATAGATTCTATAGGTTGCGTTAAATTACCATTTCAGTTTTGATTACTTCTGCTTTTCTCTGTCTCCAGTAGTTACCAATAACATCTACTTTTTACATCTTTAGAAATCCTAACAAGCCTACCTGAGAAGTTGTGTCAAAAATCATAGCTTGCAACTCTTCCGCTTAACAGCAGTATCCTTGTGTTTATTGATTATTTTTTACGAAAAAAAACTCTAACGGTTGTATTGTTTCTAGTGACTTTTCGTATTCAAGTTTTTTAGATTATTATAAAAGTGCCTTCTACAAAACATGTTATGATTTTCTATAATATCCTATGGATTATTTTTTTCTCTGATTGTAATTGTACTTTAATTTTCAGATTATTATACCGCTTATACATTGATCGTGTTATCAATGCTGAGTTTATTAGTGTCATAGGAGTTGTGAGGTGCAATACATTCAAGAAAGAAATAAAAAAACCATATGAACACACAAACAAACAAAAAAACAAAACTTCAGAAGAAAAACAAAGATAATTTAAATATAAACAAATACAAATTAAGGTTTACCTAAATCTCTCGCGAGTCGTCCTTGTGAGAACTTCAAAATGGAAATAAGAAATTAGTTTCATTCGGTCTACTTATACTGTGCAGTTGCGTCAGAGGTTAACAATGTTTTTATTTAATTAAATTGCTATTTTGAGAGCAACAAAGGATCTTCTTTTCTATTTAAGCTATTACATTCAATAGGGCGCAAGGTCGACAACAAATCCTTTCTTTTCCATATGTCAACTGCATTACTACGTAAAATATCTAACAACCAGGTGAGACTTGGAAACTCTTTTTAAATACTTGTATGAAGAATATCAATCTGCGAAAGTTGTGTATGCAAAAGTAATTAGTTTCTTTCGCACAAGACATAATTTAAATAATCTGTAGGTAGTGTCCAAGTAACAGTGAGGGCGGAAGGGTTGACTCAATTGGGGGTGGGTGGGTATTTATTTACGCATGACATGGGTGTTCACGATAGTCCCTCTCCTTAGAAATCATCTCTATAAGACGGAAAGTTTGATTTGGTCCAAAAGACCTTTTTTAAGAAGTTGTCACAATGCAATCTTTCCAAAGCGGACAACACTATAAAGCGGACATGTTTTTTTTTTGACCGTGTTAACGTGATGATCGTGGTTTCTCCGCCACTTGTTGTGCTAGACTTCGTTAAATTGTGTTTTAGGCGGAGAAACCATATCGGAAACAAACGGGCGGATGACATGCAAAAGTTTTAGTTCAGAATCAAATGTGTCCTGAGATTTTTTTTATCTAAAATATGCTCTAGTTGATTCATATATTGAAATACACGAATAAACTAGAGAAAGACATCCGCTAAAAGTTATCGTTCAAAGCTGGAAGCTTAAGGTTTATCACTTAAAAGTGATTAGTTACTTGAAGACGAAAACATGCATTTTGTCAGAAAGGTTTTTTTAACTTTTTATACTGGATGGAGGCGATGTTTGGGCGCTAATGATACTTAAATGCATTAGGTATAATTAAGGAAAAAAATGAATCTTAGTATCTATTTCAACAGGGTTATATTTTTGTAGAAATTTTTTTAAACACATATGAACAAACAATCAAGAAATGTTTTGTTTTTCTTTTTTATTTGCCAGTGTGGGAAGTCATCAAAAAATGGCAGCTTTCTTTGATGCTGGGAAAAGTTCAAAATTCAAGTGACAAATCAATGCGATGAATTGTCAAAAAAATTAATTTAAAAGTTGTGATCATGACATCGCATAAAATGGTTATACGCTTCGATGAACTTAAATTTAATGAAAATAATAATAATAAAAAATTAATCTCACAGTGAGAACGAGGCTAATAATATTGTTGTAATGTGGTATGTGTGGCAAAATTAGGTTCTTCACCATATTGTCGTGGACTTTGAAATTATTTAGTTTAAAATTATTTTTGGATGTAGAACGTTATATGCACTTGAACTTTTGATGATAGGAGTAGAGTCGCCATTATTGATGTTTATAAGGAATAATAATTTCAGTCATACAATAAAAAATAATACTACAAAAGCTTGCATGCACTAATGTTGAAATGATCCAATATGTTTGAGAAAATATAAATGTTGAAAGGTGTAGCCAATTTGAGTGAAAGGTGATCGAGGGTATGGAAGATGAGTTGGACACCGAACGCAATTAAAATAATATTTTATGTATTTTTTCTTATATTAGACCCGACGAAATTTATTAGCCACGAAAATTGAAAATGTAAACTTGCCATCTCTGAAAATTAAATTCCAGTGATATTTAATAGCTAAGCGTTGTGTTTTCAACATTAACTTATTCTAAAAAAAAACACCACACAATAAAAAGTAACACGAATATCGCATGTTACAAAAGTTTTGGTAAATTAAAAAAAAGGATATTTGGCTTTGATGAACAAAATTTTAACTACGCTAATTTTGGTGCAATACGTGTATTTATAAATAAGACAACTTTTTTAAATGTAACCGAAAGCAAAACGAGAACGAAACGATAAAAAGTTTTGCAAATATTCAAAAACTCGGCTAATTTGTATATCACTTTTTATGATAGGACGGAGAGCGTAGATTCACCCTAATGAGTTGCTCTGTAATAATTTGTGGGTGGCCAGGAGAGTGGGGTGTTATGGATTATAATTCCATCATGGTGTAAATAAGGGAAGTATTAAAATTACGTCGTTTTATGATAGGAGTATCAAATTAGGTTTGTTTTGATCTTGTTCTATATACGTGAACGCAATCGGCTTGCCCTAAATTTAAAAAGAAGGTTTGTCGATTGTTAATTAACTTTTGACTGTTGCTGCACATTGTTAGGGGGCATCAGGGGGTAGGGTTATAGTTATTATGCATAATAACCGATTAACATTTATTATTTTTGAATTTCTCACAACCCCCGTAACATACATATCATGTTAATGAAATCCAAAATCAATCCGAGGTATCAAATTAGTCAGCTTCATAAATATAGACTCCTTTAACTTGTTGGTAAAATAAATTCTCTTTAAGAACATTGTCCACTTTGACCATCAATAGCGCCATTTTGTTTCAACTTGGAAGGGCGTTTCAAATGATGACAGAATGACTGAAACAGTTTCTTTTGTCCTGTCAAACGTAAAACATAATTGTATTGTAATCTATCCATTGTTGATACTATTTTTAATTAAGTTATACCTTATTACAATGCTTCTGAGTAAAATATATTTTTATTAAAAAATAAACTAGAAACATTATTATTATTTGTCCAGCAAAATCTCCTTACCTGTTTATGCTGTTCTCATGATACCAAGGAGGTTTAAGCCTGGTACAAAATAGATTGAAAAGTTAATTGTCCTCTAAACCGTAGTGACGTCATATTATTTTTAATTAAGAAGTTTTGAAACAGATAAAATTATGATGCTATAAACCAGCTGCTAAAACTGATGTGAGTTAGCGAACACGTAGCGGAAACTACGAAGATCTTTAGTACCATAAAATTATATGTTGATAAGAAAACTTGAAAGGGAAAAAACAAAATCAATCAATTTGTCCACAAGCTAATTTGCAATTTTCACATGTCTAGACAGATCAGTTAGTTAGGTATGCTAAGCTCAATTAACAAAACAAACATACTACTATCAAAATTACTTTGGAACAAGTTATATTTCACCGAAACAATACAACAGATGGTAGTCTAAGATAACTTCTTTGATATCCCCTCCGCATAGCTTGATCGGTAGGCTTAGATCTGATTAGCAGTGTAAAGAGATTCTTATCTTAACAGGATAAACGATTTGATTGACATTTCTTTGATAAAAAGGTTGCTGCATAATTTTATTTTGTTTATGTATAGATATTGACACATTCTTTCTAAAAATGCGTCTACTTTGAACAACAAGCTTGAAATGTATATACGTCATAAGGTCATACCTAATTCTACTTCCACAAGGCTGTTCTCGTATGTCACCACTCTGTCATAAGTACCGCTGAAATAGTGCTCATGTTTATTAAATTTCCAAAAACATCATCTGTCATAAACAACCTTGCCTTGACACCTTTCACTTTTTCAATATACATATGTTCCTGCCTCAACCCGCCCATCCCGTCTTAACACACCTCTACCCACCTCAATCCGCCTCAACCCACCTTAATCCACCTCAACACACCTCAATCCACCTTAACCCACCTCAACCAGCTTTAGCACAACCACAATCATACCAGCTTAAATAGTTTTATCGCAGGTGGTGATGAGATGACCAATGTAAATAAAGTCAATTACTTTTCACTACAAACACCACTACTAGGACATACAATGAAAATACATTACGTTGTTTACTAGAATTGGGAAATGGGAATTCCCACATTCCAAAATTTTCTAACATTTTGAGCATGTTTATATTTTACATTGCATGTTGTTCCGACCCAAAAGAATATATACAAAATCAATTGTTGTCATTTGGCGAAAATTTCTGTCTTGAAAGATTTTCTTCATCTTTTTTCGGGTAAACAGGAAAATCAGTAAATTTCAGCCTTGCTTTTTTTTTATTTTCGTTGTTCTTCTTTACTCATTTCTTCATTGTTTTTACAAGACTGTTCTATTTCATAAATTGTACACGTTCCCATAACACTGTGAATTCAGTTAGCCAAATTAATTAGCCATATTGAAATGTAATTTACGAAGTAATCATATCATATACGTAGATGAATAGAGATGAGCTTAAAACTTGGAATTTCTTTTGAAATTATTTGACGTCATATTTTTGCCAGTGCCAACTATCGTATTTCCTGAACGGATGGAACTTTCTATAAAATTCTGTTTTGGGTAAATCTTTTTTTACTGTTCTGTGGGATAAAAAGAAAAATATAATCCATTACTAACTTCAGATTTTTTTCTCAAGAAATTAAAACAACCAGGAAATACAAAATTTAGAAAAAATATGGAGCCAATCCGGCTTAACAGATATTTTATCTGTTGTTTTTCTTTTTGACTTCCTGCGTTTCTGGATGACAGAGAATACGTTGATGAATATTGAACTCTATCTATACAGAGGCTCGGCCATTTAATTTCGACAGCTAGTTAATAAAAACATTTTTAGTATGACTGCTACAGTAGGTGTGAAGAGTGTTTTGCAGTCAAGTCGAATTATGTAAAAACTTAGAATGAAAAACGAATAAATTAGGAATGAAGCTCAACTCTTGCGAATTCTAAATCGAACGCTGTTGCGAATTAAAAACATTTGCTACATTAGATGTAAGATAACGAAAAAAGTTGCACCTCTGTTTATAATTCAAATAAGTCTTAAGTTTGACACAAGTACAGACAATTGATTATAAACACATTTTAATAACATCCCGAAGTAATTAAGAATAATCGGTCAATTTGGTGATCTCAATCAAAAAACCTCATTTTCACAACAAACCATTTGCAAGAATTGTGTTAAAGATCAAAATCGTTATTACTATCTAAGTTATGTTTTATTTATTCGTGATTTCTAAGATTTTTTCTCTTTCCTGAATTTGAACGTAAGTATAAGTGTAATTTTACTTTCCGTCACCCGACTGTGTTTCTCCTGTAAATCTCTTATATTTCCACACTGATAATACCCACACTTTCTGCAGACCTCCGCAAAGTAATCCAATTACGTCATGCTTTGATTCCCGTGATATGTACGACGGTAGAAAATCTGAGGACCGGTGAACCCGTGAATTTTTCCCTGGGCTGATGAGTATATCTCTTTAATAACAGCCGCGGTCTGTCTGTCGGCCCAAATCGGATTATGCTAAACCACGCATGAAATCCTCAGCTACAAATAACAAATACATTATCTTGTTATTGACCTTGCTGCAGTAGATTTCTGACGAGCTAACGACTAGTGACTTTATTAACAGCCGTATTCTGTCTGTTTTGTGCGCGAGAGAAAAGTTGTAATATGGGCGCACAAAATAGCGTGGAATTTAAAGGACGGCCTTGTTTTTGTATAAAGTTTCTCTGTTTGTGTCATCATAATTTCAAATACGGAAAATTTAATAATACGATAGTTTTGTTAGCACAAACTGATCCCTTGGGTGAAGAAATTAAGATAAGATACCGATAAGAAAATCTCAAAACTTATTTTGCGTCACTTAAGGCATTTAGTTCCAAATTTGCGTCAAGTATGACGTTGTTAAAGCTTGTACGAAAACAATTATACTAACAATGAAACATACAAAAAAAACTTACAAATTATATTTGATAATGAAAAATTAACTTCAACAATTCTGCCAAGTTATTCTGCAAAAAAAAGAATTGCTTTACTCGGGCTTTCTAATTACCACCACCAAAAAAGCGAGTTTTTTTGGGAATATATCGTTTAAGGAGAGTTTACGGTGCGTATATAGCTAAATATTTACTGCATTTTCAAAGCTAAGGCATATCGATAAAATAAACATAGAAATGATAATCACTTTCCACGTTACTTATTTCTTATTCGCAAAGGTTTCAGGACGAATACAACTCCAATCACTGCGCTTGCTTCATGGGTGATAGAAGTTGAAAGTTAAAGAATTTTTTTTTCTGTTTCATAAATAAAAACTGCTTTTCTTACGAAAACAACTAGCAAAACATTCAAACATTTCAAAAAAACATGACACAGCGTAAGATGTTTGAACACCTCATTTACTGTATGTATTTACAATAACTCGTATTTAAGCTGGTATCTTAGTAAGCGATTTTCTTCACTAATAATGATGCAAAAAAACACGCAAGTCATGTCTTTGTAAACACACGATGTTATTTGTATTATTTCAAAACGGATATAACGACTTTGATGCAAAACTCCTCCTGGTTCTAACAACGTCAAAAACTTGACATTTGCGTAACGACAGCGTGATATACTAACTACAGGAAGAAATAGGAAGATAATCCAGGGTAGAATGCACTAAATTTTATTTTCAACTTAACTTTCAAATCCGTTATATAAGAACGGATTAGTATACCATTACACAAATAATCAGACATGTCATGATTTATTATGGTGGAAGTCACGACATCTTGAGAAGCGTGTCAAGCATCGCCGAATACATCCAAGAAAATGCAAGCATCCAGACGCGCTATCAACATAAAAAAATCAGCTCAGTGTTTGAAATTTTATTGTGGTGCGTATTTTGGTGAAACAACCGGAAATTCGAGTACTAACCTCCCCATTTTAGTCGCAGCACTGACGTGATTGTTGCTTCGTGACATTGATATCCCAAACGTTTATCTCTTCTAATAATGAAGCATATTTGCTGTTTATGGAGTTTATATAGAGTAAACAACATGCGGTTGACAACACACTGTCACGCAATGAAGTGGAATTTGTCTTACTTTGTAATCTCTTTAAATGCCTGCAGAAATGTCATTTCATAAAAATACAGATAACATTGACAAAAGCGGTTGATGTGTGGAGGGTTCATCACCATTTTCTATGGTTTACGAATGTTTTATTGTTTTACTGGAAGTAAAAGATCGTCTCTATGTTCACACTGGTGCTCGTTTTTCTTTGTTTACATACAGTTGAGTTCGTTTTTATGTTATGCATTGCAATGACATCAAGTCATCCATTTGACATCAATTATAACCAGAAGATTAAGCAACAATTTATCTCAAAGTTTAGACAGATGACATAAACAGGTGTAAAAAGGAGATAAAAAACAAAAGTTCGACCAAGCTGCGAATAAATCACTGTAATGATGTCTTTGCAACATAATTTGACGTCAACTTGATGCGAAAAACTTAATTTATGACATCAAATGAATCTCGGCATTCAGTTGAGGAAAAGTTAAAGATGAAAGGCGAAATAAGCGAAGAAGTTTGCAAACTGCGTCGGAAAGCTTGTGATGGAGCGTGTACGTACGAAAATTTGTATTTGAAAGGACAGCTTCAAATATTAAAAGAAGTCTTTAACACCTCACAAGAAAGAAATCAGAACAGCGAAAGAGAATTGAGAGCGAATCTTAGAAAGGTATCTGATGAACTTAAGAAGGAAAAAGAAGTGCGTAATATTGAAATATTTCATCTGCAGGAAGAGTTGAAATCGACGAAAAAGGAATTGCAAAAAGTTAAACTGAGTGAAATTGACTTTAAAAAACTTACAGTGCATCATGGTATCTTGACAAAACAGGCTAGTATGCAAGTTTATGTTTTAATAAATAGTTCCTCCAAAGTTAAATTCACTGGACGATAGTAAATAGAACTAGCTTGATTGCAAAGAACATAGCATTCCCCAAACCTTCCATGTTTTTACATAAAGCATAAGTGTTATTCATATTTTGAAAGAAGAATGACAATTCGTTACCATTGCTGAAAACACATTACAGTACAGATCACTCCATTCTGTCATAAAATGTGTGCAATTATCAACAGCAACACATCCCATGTAAATTAATTTTTCCCACTAAACACATTTCAATTTTGTATCTCTGTGGAAATGAAGCGAAATGAAACGAAATAGGAAGATAAAGTTAGCTTTGAATGGAAAGTTTTTTATCGCAATTTTTTAACATTTACTTTTACATAAGAAACGAACTTTTTTCGAGGATCTTCGGAATCATCATTTGATCATTTGACATTATTCCTAATTGATTTTGTTTTGGAAAACATTACATTTCAGTAACCCGCCCTTCATCTTTTGAACTTTTATCGACTCTAGGTTTGCTTCCATCCTCGATTTTTCTCACAAGAAACTTTGTTGAAGGGTGAAAGAATTATGAAGAGAACATCGTAGCTAATAGAAATTTCCAAACTTCAATGCTCCAAAAAATCCTTAATCCTTTCGCAGTATATGATTAATCATGGCAAACCTTTAAGTGGACAAATGCTTATCGGTACTTTCTCATATACATATGTCTAATTGATTTGCCTTGCGGTATTTTTCAGACTAGAATATAAAACATCAACTTTATGCATACCGTCCTTGCACAAGTAAAACTTTTTAAATTTTTTATAAAAAACGAATAGAATTAGTGGAAAGAGAGTGAAAATTTGCTTTGAAAAATGGCAGGGTTTTCTATGTTACGATTTTTCGTTGAGGAGATATTCTATGTTGAAGTGAAGGTGCTCAGAAAACTATCCTGAAAATTAAATCCTGAGCATCCATGAATACCAATTAAAATTTGTTTAGTTGGAAGTCTTACCTTAGTGTCGACTTGTCGGACTAGACACTAAATTTGTAGCCGTTGTTTAAAAGTTGTCATTAAATAATGTTTAGGATGAACACCTGTTGATCACTGTTGAAGAAAGTGAGAGCGAAATAAATAATGTGAAAAAAGAACTTGAAGCGCTTGAAGAATGTATGAAGAAAGAACGAGAAGAATACGGTATGCAAAACCTTCTATTCGATTCTATTTAAGCCTGTTTTATCACCACACATTAGATGTCTCTTTTTTCAAATGTTGCGTCACTCACATAGAATCAAAGTTATTGGAGCAGGTAATCCGTCTTTTAAACAAAAAGAGTTAAATCACACTTATTAGAAATACACGTTTCTTTTTTGCCATGCCATCATAATACTATCAAAAGCAGATTCAACTACCACTGCAAATGCATATAATAGCAACTAGACGCGCAGTTATACAATAATCCTATATTGGGTATTCCATTTGAACACTCTCTTGCCCTCCCCCATCTTCCCCCCAAAAAATCTGTGTTAAAGAGGGAATCTATTTATCTGATGCTAACAGACCTTAGAGGAAAGCAAAATTGACCTTGGTCAGAGAATGGGGTTGAACATCAAGAATAATTCAGAATCCAAGCTTGTCTTTTTTCGCAAATATTATTTCGAGGTTCAAAGATTTTCAAATTGTGTGAAGACGATTTTTTTCGTTGTATGTAACAAGCGAGCACTAACTGTTTTTATTTTACTGTCGCTTTCAGTATTCAACTGTCCTATTGTTTACTTTCTAGAAAATTTACTTGTGGAAATAAACGCTGTACTTGTGAG
The DNA here is from genome assembly GCF_029227915.1 of Hydractinia symbiolongicarpus. Lineage (NCBI taxonomy): Eukaryota > Metazoa > Cnidaria > Hydrozoa > Anthoathecata > Hydractiniidae > Hydractinia > Hydractinia symbiolongicarpus. The sequence goes on along the minus strand of NC_079883.1, from coordinate 6,910,547 downwards.
CGAAAGACAACTTAAAAATCACGTCGAACATGAAAATAATCACTTAAAGGCTGACTTACACTACATCAAAACAATGTTAACGCATAAAGATATTCTGGTGCTGAGATCAAATCCAGGTAATGTAACACATGCCACAACAAACGACAACAACACAACGCAACAAAGTAAAGTAAATAATAGATGTCAAAGAAAAAAAAGAAAAAAATCACATAAGAAAAGTAGCAGGCTAAAGAATTGTGAAAACCAAAAAAATGTGATAAACACAGATGCAGTAGCATCATAGAAGTTAAGAAACATCACTATGTAGAATCCTTTACAGTATTGTAATATAAAAATTTAAAAATAATTTGATTTTATTACTGCACGTGATTATAACAGGTCAATCTTTTAAGGAGAAAAAACGGTGCCTTTTGAATCGTACGACTGACAGAAAACATTCCACTTGTAAGTTCTCACTTAGTGTTTTAACCTAAGCATGTAGAAGATAAGTGCTGTTAACTCTGCAGATGTTAAATGTTGTGGAACAGTAGTCAGGACAGCACAAGGTTGTTGGTCGATTTAAGATTAACTGAAGTCGCATAAAGTTTAACAATTTATAGTATAAGGAGTCTGCAGGAACAGGAAAACCCGATATCATTAGCTTTTTGAATAAAACAAAGGACAGTTATCCTCTCACTGGTGGGGAGATTTAAATATCCTTATACTAAGCATCCTCTGCAACAGGCTACGAATCAACCATTATTACAGAAGAAGCAAAAAATTATTTTGTTGACTGGAAAATGTCAAAATCTATTGTTTGATAACATTGACAACGAAGAATTTGTAATACATACTCCTGCTCGACATTTTACAGCACACCTCGGCTACGTATGTGGTAAAAAATACAACAAAAAACAACAACTTTGTTTTCGTGAAAAGAATTATCTTATATAGTCAACATATTTCCGTCCATATTCTTTTATCATTTGTAAAAAAGAAGATTCAATTAAAAAAAACAGACGGTTCGCCATAAATAAAAGTTCTAAATTTCTCAATATATTTTAGATATCAATTATAAAGCACTGAGCCATGCTTGAATTTCATCCAGGTTTGATTTTTCACCATGTTCATCTTTTAAACTACACTCGCAAAAATCCACTTTGATCGGATGTACATGTGCGAATTCAAAATCTTTGCCTTGCTTGCCAATAAATGCATTTTTACTAGAAGAGTAGTCATCGATACCCAAAAGAGCGGCTGATCGAGTTTGACGCAAATTATTCCTGAAATAGATGTTACAAATTTAATCACTCAGTAAAATTATGAAATTAGCTACTAAGAAAGTCAAAAAGATAAAGACGAACAAACAGAAAAAAAAACAAAGAAACTTACAATTCTTTTTCCAACTGTACTTTTATAACGTTACATGATTTGGCAGTGGTCATGTCTGCAATAAAAATATACAGGGCCGATCAAATGGGTTTCAAAGTTGAGGGACTAATTTTAAAAATTTAAGACTTCAATTTTCATGCATGGGCAAGAATAAAATATGTAGAAATATGGTTTGTACGAATCTTGTACATACAATAAATGTGGATATCAGGGTATACATTTTACCTCGGTAGAAATTGTAGTGCTAAACATTGACGAAAAGCAGTGACCGAACATTTGTGAGTAAGAACAAAATTGAAGGAGGATCACACAGTTACTATCCTTTCATACAAATCAATCCAAACCTTGTTTATTGCAAGCTATTAGTATCGAAGCTTTGTTCTTCTGCATTGTTCTAATGACCATTATGTCGTATATGTACCTAAGATAATTAGTTTACAGACGAGTATTTACAAGGAGACACTTATTCCGAGCCTAGGAGCAGCGATTAGCTTGTTGTCAAGTTTTTACAGGACCACACAAATAACGCCTGCCCTGTACTCCTCTAAAGTAGAACTCTTAAGGGACCGAAAAAATCAGTCCTTTATAGCGAAAGTCCCACTAATTAAGTGAGATTTTACTGGTTCGATTTAGTAAGTAGCAAAAGTCCCACTTATCCAGGATTTCCCCACCAACATAGGCCCTGGCAAGGTTTTTAATGCAACTATGTAAAAATAAGCAGGTAATCATACTCAGCTACATCTCTGATCTCTCTTGGAAAATTGACACTATCAATCAAAAATATCACACCCCTAAAACATAAAAACATAAATATATAATCATGAGTAGCCGTGCTGCTGTACATCGTAAAAAAATGGCGCTTTACCTTGCTCTATCTTTATTTTGATGCAAATGCTTTGCACGTACTCTTTCATGACCAGGAACATCCACAACATTCCAGGATTTTCCAACCTAAAAAGTTTGACGATGAACTAAAGTTGATGCTTTGAACTATACCATACTAAATATAAATAAAAATGAACATCTTACCTTTCCAGAGATGGCTACACATTTTCCTTTGTTTTCTTTTATCGAAGTTTGTGTAGCAATAATTTTTTTGGTAGTCAGCTTAAACAAAAAATACTATAATAAAAACAGCATGGCAGGATTTTAAGCCAATACAAAATATTAGTTAGTAGTTACCAGTGAAAAGAGTAATGTTTTTCCCGAATCACATAGACCTAGCAGCAATATCGTATCTCCTGAAACGCTACTTCTCACAACCACCCACAACAACACTAAAATAAAAATTTAAATTCCGATGGGTGATTTGATGTAGATTTCCACAAGCTTACCACTAGTTATATATATATTAAAACGTAAACATTCTTATCTACTTTAATATGTAGAATTCTTTACACATAGCTATGTTTTTATGGTATAGTTGGACAAAAATTTGACAGTTATCTGAAGGGCTCAAATGTGAGAAGTAATTATTTCGACAATACATTCTTTTAACTATAACATATTTATCTATGTCACGTTAATGTCGAAGATCTTGAAAAGTAAACTGGAGACAGAATCATAACATCATTAATGCATGAATGCAAATTTTCTCAATGAAAAACTACATGCATACATTGGCATGGGGCTATAGGGAAAGGTAACAAAAATAAAATAAAAAGAAATGTCAAGTTCACTTGTTGCATACATAGTCTATTAAGTGCAAATATATATACATATACAGAAATAATACTCACATGAAGTTACAAGGACAATTGCAATAGCAATGTAAACATTGGTAGATTGAAGAGAAACTTCCTGAATTTGTTGAATAAACAAATTTACGTCCATGATCTAAAAAAAGGTGATTTTGCATGATGATATACACAACCAGTGAAAATAAAAAAAAGTTGATTCTACTAATTTTGATACTAAAAATTGGTTTGTTTCTTTGCTTGTTTGTTTTAATGCAAAAAAAATTACAAATTTTCCTGCATAAGCTCTCTAAATTCTGGCTAGCTACAAACAGAAAGAAATATTACGCATTGTAACATATATAAAAACAATTTAACAGAGCGTCATTTCAAGTCAAGGTCTTCTTCCTTAACTCTATATCAGGAAAACGGAACATCTTCAGCTTTTTGTTTACACAAGAAAATAGTAGAGAATTTTTAATGTAATGAGCAATAACAATAACTCGAATCCAGTGTGATAAAAATGTTTCAAATACAGCCTCCACAATGACAAAAGATTAAGCCAACATATCACACTACTCTTTTTGTGTGATTTAATGAAATATTTTTGTGACATTTTTGCGATGTTACTATTTCCATATTCAAAGTTCCTTTCACAAAAATATGAACATAATCACCTGTTATAATATATATTCTGTAAATATTCGTACACACTTTTATAATTCGTACAAACATGGAGATTGAAAAAAAAGCTGTTAAAAATAGTCCACAAAATTCATCCCAGTAATGATAATGTGCAAAAATATATTTCACAAGAAAAATCTAACAATTTACAGTTGTTTTGTTATAATAAACCCTGTGTACCCTAAACCAGAATTTGATACTTTAAAACTAAGATTGCTACCAGGACCTAAGACACCTTGATGCCTTTAAGTGAATATGCACATTCCACTCACATGCTGTAATTTATGAAATTACAGAAGTCTCAAAGTATATAAACTTTCCATCTTGAAATGATGCTATCCAATACAATCAATGAGGGTTCAAATGAATTAATTAGCAAGTTTTTTCTACAAGTGTACCATCATTGTTAACTTAGGGATGATCTCCAAGATCATTTCAAAAAATCATTTCAATTTTTAATTACCATGATTTGCAATACAAATTCTAAATGAATTACATCAATATTTAAACAATAACAAAAGGGCATAACTGTACGCATTTTATAAATGTGTACGAATATCCACCGCATAGCTATAAGACACCTGCCCTAAAAAGCATGAATAAGATGTTCTGTCATAATTAAATATATTTGTATGCATTTTTTTAAAATTAACCTTATAAAAGTTGATTTTTTCTCCAAGTTGCTCAATTATGTTGAACTGTGTAACAAACCTTTACAAAAAGTTTCAAACAATCTTTTCGTTATTGCTCAAGATATATTCTTATAAGAGTTCTGCTTATGACCTCCAGATTTAAAAGTATTTAAAAAATTAACGATTTTTTTTTATAAATTGTATCTGTTTTGATTCTGTGTAATGGTGGCGCGAAATGTAAAAATAAAATTAGGAAATCAAACGACGTTCAAACATTTTCTTAAAAAAGAGAAGAGGTAAGAAGAGAAGCATAAGAAAAGAAAACCACGAAAGAAAGTTATAAATTATTTTGTCATTTGAGCAGATGGAATAAAAAAATATTAATAAAGTTTATTATTTTTGCTTGTTTTAATTATGGCTCTTGAATTAAGCGTATAGAAAAACAGTCTGTGCTTTAAAGAGGAAGAATTAGAAATGAACTTGGGTTTGTAACAATATGACTCTAACTTTCTTACCACAAAAACCATGGGGGCTGTCGGACAACTTCTGACGTTTGAAAAAAAACTTAAAATTTCCGAATTGAAACCCGAATCAATCAGAAACAACATTGTTTTTAAACATTTATTACCATGTCATAATAGCTGTAATAAAATCGTACAAATAATAAACTGAGAATATAGCACCTTCCTTCTTCTCAACAAAATTTAAATAAGAACAATGAGCTCATTTTGGGTGCAATTCGGGCGGTTTTGGATGGTCCCAGACGGTTACAGATAAAAACCTTGGCAAAACCGTGAAACAATGCCCGCGCCTGCCCCCACATATATGGTGTTTCAGCAAGTCGGCAACCTCTTTTATAGATAAAGAACTACTATTAGTCTTTTAATTTATCTTTTATATAGCTAGCTAACTGGTACGGAACAGAACCTCTACCCCTATAGTAAAAAGAAACCCTAGAGATATATAAACGAAAATAAATATTTCTTCTCCTCGATTGCGCCGTCGAGTAAAATTTTTCTCTCGTAAACAGAGAAGAAGAGGATCTGTTTCCGCTCAGCAACACTTATAGCTATATTGATTATACAAAATTAGCCTCAAATAAATTGTTAATATACATTTTCTATTGTGGTAAATAGTTATAGCAATACATTTTTTAAACAAAAATAGTCAATCACCTCTCTCCTTTCCTTTCGTCTGCTTTCAGTCGGTTCTTTGTTTTCATTCCACACGTTTCAATGACATAAGCAAGTACTGGGCGCACGAATATTTAGACGCGATCAAAGAAGATATTCCGGCATACGTTAGGCAATATTTATACAGTACGTATCTCTAATTTGCTTTTATTATTTAAATGCGATTCTTACATGGGATCTCTGCAAACAAACAAAAAAACTTCTTCCCTACTTGCGGGCAGGCCTAATGGCTAAGATCAACTTTTAGAACAACTTGGACTTTAAAGAAAGAATTTATTTGCGTGTCAAATTGTACGGTAATTCTAGGAAATTATTTTTAGGCTTTTTATAATCTGGAATATCAAAAAAAGAAGAAAAGCAATGTATACATGGTACATCAACTTTTGGTTGAGGAAAAACAAGGACGTTTATGGTCAAACTCTCACGGTTACTTTAATCGGAGAAACTTTTGCGAGTCATAAAACTCGCAAAATTTTTTGGATAAATTTTTGCGAATCTAGCTAGTTACAAATTAAAAAATTTCCAAGGGATAAACTTTCGCGAAATCTGAAATTGGAAAGTTTTGGCGATATAAACTTTCACGATACGTGATTTTTTGTGTTCTTATAAAAAATGTGGCCTAGCTATATTTCTTATGATAGAAAAGTGTTTTTTAACGATGTAATTTTCTTGCTAATAGTATGTAGAAACTATTTACAAACTGGCTTCATCGTCAAAATCACAAAACAGATCAAACACATTTTTAGACTTCGGGAGGGTGAGCCAAGTTAGGGCGAGTCAAGAAATAACTTTTAAAATCAGCAAATTTCTTTTAAATTTTAGTGGATAAACTTTCACGAATCGACAATTTAGAAAGTTTGTATTGAATAAACTTTTGCAAATGGTTATTTTTGAAAGTTTTGCGAGACAAAGTTTTGCGAAAAAGGCCAAATAACACGAAATTCGCAAAAGTTTCTCTCCCGAAAGTTTCTCCGAATAAAGTAGTTAGAAAACAAAGATTCTGAGAAAAATAATTCTATTTATGAAGAGGTGACACTGATCAAAAAGCGTGCATTCACCATTAACCTTTCACTAGGACAATACCTGGAGCATCCAATTCTATTGTCCATAAGGTAAAGGACAGGCGGGTAAATAAACCATCAATCAACTCACTCAAGGTCCCTCCTTTGGCACATTCCAGCAGGTAAGCAAACAAACCTGGAGATCATTCAAACGCTTAACTTTGGAAATGCATACAACGCAGTTTACACAATTCCAGGTGCATGTGACATACTGCTAATAACAGTAAAAGTGGACATCACTGTCTTTTGTTTGAGATGACGCCGTGAAGTAAGTGCTGGACCCTGGCGAATCAGCCACTGGAGAATTGCAGCCAATCGAACCACAGCATAGAACTATACCAAGGTCACCTCTGAAGATAAAACGAGGACAATCATTACCCTTAACTATTCTCTGCTTATTCTATTATGTAAAATGGTGATCACGATTGTGTGCAGTAATGTTAAAGGACTTAGGTCATCACACAGGTGCGACACAATCCTAAATCACCTCCTTCTTAAAAATGCCACTTTTTATTTTTCACGAGGAACACATTTTACTGACTTCAACATCAATAAACTTTACATTTCAGGCTCAATAGCTTTTTACGCCTTGCATAAATAACTAAGGTGGTGTGGCCACACTTCTTCCTAAGAATTTTCAAGTAAACATCACAGCAGACAACTCTGGCCGTCGGGACTTCATGAACGGTACTGTCAAACGCAAAAAATTCTACCTCATTACCATCTACATGCCATAACACATCCTTCCTTACTACAGTTAGTTTATATTTTATGTGGTTAGTATTACTAACTTTGAGGGATATACCCTGCCTGTTGTTTCCAGATGAGACCAATAAGGACGTTCAAGAGTGTTTAAAGCTCCCATTCATGCTACAGAAATCTTTTTTAAGGTATCAGAAGCAATAATCAATAGTAGAAAGGGTTAGCTAATGGGCTAAGTTCGAAGAGAGAAAAAGGTAGAAATGAAGCCAAGTAGATTTTTTAACAACTTTCTCTTCAAATCTCCTCAATTTTAATTTCACAACCTGTTGCATGTTTGATATTTCACGCTCCTTTAAAATCTCCTCAATGTTTCTCATTTTTTTAAAAAAATTTGAAAATGTGGCGTGTGGCCTTGTGGTTATGAAGTTCGCTTCACAATCACAAAGTCTGTGGTTCGGTCCACAACACGGGCATATTTAGCAAGTGCCTTTACCACAGCTACGGGTCAACCCATGCCTTGTGAGGGAAATTGGGTAGGTATTATCGATAATGTATAAATTTCGAACACAGGATCCACATTGATAACAGTATTTCCAACACTATATGAAGTGGCTATATCCTGTATAAATATTTGTAATAATAATAATAGTAAAGTACTTATTTTTTTAATAAAAACACGTTTTCTCAAAAGAACTTTGAAATTCTGATCAAAAGTCCTCAAATCTCTTCAACTTTGACTCTATAAAAAGAGTGGCAACCCTGCTGATGATGGTTCATGATAACGATAACTAAAACATGTTAATAAAATGTCGAAAATAACTTGTTTTTATTAAGTTTTGTGATGACAACCAATATCAAATGTTTACAACGTTTTTGTATATGTACACACATCCTGACAGGCAAGAAAAAAAGGACCACAATGGCTATTTACACAAAGTTTAGAATGGAAGATAAAAAATGCATTGGAATTGTTTCCTCAACTATATCTTTTCTGTTAAAGGGCAGACTAATTTTAGCGGTTCATTTTGTTTCATTTTAATATTGTTGATCATTGCAGTCTGTTGTTTATATTTTTTGCCTATTACCTTGCGTGCATATGTCCATTGTTCTCAATGCAAAATATAAAACATTATGTCACACCACAACTTATCTATTGCATATAGGATACACAACATTGCAACATTGACTTAAATATACCATTTTCTTCCCTTTTTATTTTAGTATTTAAAATGAAATTGAAACAAATAAATAAAAAGTAAAAATATACAGAAAGATGAAGTTCATGCCAGTTTTATCAGATGATCTTCTAAAAGATGTTGATAAAGGTATATATCTTATATGTATTTTTGAAGTTCGGCCTTTCAATTTTTTTAATGTGTGTGTTTCAAGTTTCCTGTCTATCTATATATTATTTATTATTTTGTTGCTATCTGTTTTATAATAAATTTTGATAATTATTTGTTGAGAGATGTTAACTTTCCTTGTGTGCTTTTGAAATAATATTTTGAATTCTTAATATTTTAATGAAGCAAGCTGTTATGTCATTGGTTTAAGTAGATGCGAACAAAAAAATATTTTGTGGCAGCCAGAAAGTAAATTTTAGTGAGAAAAAAAAAATTATGCATTTCTAAATCCTAAAATCTACTAAGATAGCCACTGTAATAACAACTACATTTCAGGACTAAGTATCCATATATCTTTCTAACAGCCATTTTACAGAATTTTTATGGCAAAAAATAAGTAGGTTTTGGATGTACTTACCAGGGAACATCAAAAATAATATCTTTGACTTAAGATAACCAAGAATATTTTGTGTATTATAGTAGTAACAGCATTTTATAACCTTCGTTTAAACTTCTTTAAAGTTATGGAACATCTGTCATAACCAGCAACAATATTTTTTTTCATGTTTTGCGTCTTTTTTCACAACATGCTTCGAACATTGAAGTTTGTTATGATGAAATGGCGCCAAATTTAATAAATATACAGACTGAAAGCTTTCAACAGCAAATCGAACTCTCAATGTAGAGGCTTCATCTTCAGCCCCTAAAATTAAAGTTTTTTTGCGTTGGCTGAAAAACTGACTTGAGATACATTTCAACTGATGTGCGTCGGCATTGCGTTGGTAATATTTTTTTTATAGTGAAATTTTTCAGCTGACAGTAACTTTCGTCATTCACTTTTTATTAGGGCTAGACCTCTCATAAATTCGATGCATTGATCTCTTAAGACGATGACAAATGAAAATGGAATACAAGTCTTATTGACATACCTTCCTAACTTTCGTTAGGTTAATAGTGAACGTTTAGAAAGGAATGATATGAGAATGGTTAGGTGGATGGGTAACGCCAGTCTGAGAGACAGAAAGAGTTCAGATGAGCTAAGAAGCAAGCTAAGTATCCGTAGAATTAAAGATGTTATCCAGATAAGAAGATTGAATTGGCTGGGGTACTTGGAAAGAATGGAAGGGGATAATTGGGTAAGAAAGTGTAGAGACTTGATAGTTCCTGGGGCAAAGCCCAGAGGCAGACCGAGAAAGACTTGGCAGGAGGTTATAAGGACAGACTTGATACAGAGGAAGTTGAGTTTAGATCTAACACAGTCTAGATCAGATTGGAAGAGGGTCATTAATATACCCCGTCCAACCCATGCTCACATAGAAAACGGACGTTAAGCTGAGAATGATGATGATGTTGATGAATAGTATACTGCCAACTGGCTTTTTATGTTTGAGATGAACTCATTAGGTTAGGGCATCATTAGGTTGTATATCGCAGAAGTTGCCGGTGACATGCTTCGAAAATGCTTGTCACTGACACAGTTAATGTGAAGCAAAACTGTTCAGGAGACTCAACTGTTAGAGTCTTCGCAGAACATCTCACCCAACAAAACCGAGGGCAGGGCTGGCTTATTGCCTGCTGTGTCGCGTGGGAGAAAGAACTTCTGGACTTCAATTACGTCGGCAGTGCCGAATGCGGACGCTTATGTTAAGGGCTGCATCTATATTTACAGTACAGTCCAGATGTAAGCGTACGCGTACGCTCAACTTGCAAAAATAATTGCTTTCATTAAAAAAAACAATAGGATAGCGAGTTCTATTCAAATTGCGCGAAAATAATTGCTTCGTGTTAAGAACAAAAGCATAGCAAGAAACATTGTTTAAAAACAATACTCTGCGCGAGAAAAAATTAAACGCGAAGGCCATTGAATTTTAATTTTTTTTAACAA